>NW_008824536.1:1421812-1431752 GCF_000699105.1 Pygoscelis adeliae | reverse complement strand
TAAATTAGTGGAAAAAGGCAAGTGTCCGTTCACGTCCTCTAGTGGTTCCCCTAAGTACATCCACCTGAACTATTCAGTTTTGGTTCATTTGGCAGGCATAGCTAATCTTCTGGTTTTGTATCCAGTTTGTTTTGTTTTAGTCTAGATCTGTTTTTCAGTCAGTTAATTATTTAATCTTGAAGTACGATTCTTTTTTTTCTATTTAAGACACTGCTTTACAGTGATCAGCTTTACTAATTTCTTTCACTTCAATATTAACTTTCTTTATCTTCAAGATGATCTAAGAAGAACTGCATCTAATACGACACTGGAAACTGGCCCTCCGGCCATGCCAAGGTTACCATCGTGCTGCCCTCAGCATTCTCCTTGTGGAGGACCTTCACAGACTCATCATGCATTGGGGCACCCACATACAAGCTGCTTTCAGCAACATGGCCACCACTTTCAACACCACCACCACCACCACCACAACCCTCACCCAGCTGTTCCACTATCTCCTTCATTCAGTGACTCCAGCTGCCCTGTTGAAAGGCCTCCTCCAGTGCCTGCACCTTGTGGAGCAAGCAGCAGTTCTGGCACCAGTTACCATGACCAGGCACGTTTAACTCTTGTGACTCTCCCTTTGCGATTTCAGGTTGTTATAGACACGAGAGAATAGAATAGGATGCTGAATTGTGGATTATTCTCTTGTTCTGTAGCAGGCATTATAGAAGGGAACTAAAAAGAAAATTTGAGCTATAATATATGGACACCAAAAATTGAAATTTTACAGAAAGTCATAATCCAACAAGTAATCATTGATAGCTGACATCCTCTTGATGACTGTAAGATGATAGTGGCTGTTGAAGCAAACCAAACATAAATACCTTGAAATATACTCTGCTGATCATAGCAGTTTTGCAGTGCAAATAATTGAGCTGCTTTAAGGGAAGAAAAAAATCAAGTCTAATGTTCTGTTTATAAAAGATATAAAAGAGTTGCTTTTCTAAAAGCATTGGTTTTTAAGATATTTTAAGTAACTAAAATCACAGCTCTAAAACAATAAGGTTATAAGTAAGAACAATACTGCGCAAACTTAATTTACAACATGGAGAACTATCAGTCTGGTTTCTGTTTTAAGTGTAATACGTTAGGCACAACTGAAAACGGTAAGGATTGTTTTTTGCCTCCAAATATTTCAATGCATGTAGCTCCCATATATTCACTGATTTATCCATCATAGGGTTTTTGTTTTTTTTACACAATCTGGTGTAATGAATCTAGTCTCTCACCAGATTCAAGAACTTAGGAATAATAAATGTTAACCATATCTAAAGAATGTTCCAGATAGAACTTAAAACTTAAGGCTTAAAACTTAAGGCCTTAAAACTTAAGGCTTAAAACTTAAAAATTTGGATCCCAGTTGCTTGTGATAGTATTTATTTTTATTTTTTATCACATTATGTTTGAGGGTGACTGTTTTCAATGTCTGAAGAATTGCTTGAAAAAAGATGGTTTGTTTACGCAGCAGGCATTGCCAGTAGACTTAAGCAGCAGTGGTATAAGAAGTCATGGAAGTGGTGCTTTTCATGGAACATCTGCTTTTGACCCCTGCTGTCCTGGTTCTTCATCTCGAACTGCAATTTATGGACATCAGGCTGGTGCTGGCCCAAGCCAATCAATAACAATAGACGGATATGGATCAAGTATGGTTGCGCAGCCACAGCCCCAACCTCCTCCTCAGGCATCGCTCTCTTCTTGTCGGCATTATATGCATTCTCCTTGTAAGTACTGATAAGTACTGGGTACCTGGGGCGGGGGGGAAATCAAGCAAACAAGAAAACAGCTTCCCTGACAACATGTGAAAACTCTTACTGTCTGCTTGCTTTGATCTTAGAACTGGCCTAGCAAAACACATACTAAGAAATGTTTTTAAACAGTTTAGATTGTGTAGAGGATTTGAACATGATTGAGGTGAAGTTAAAATATTTTCTTTTGAGTGACCTTAATAACATTCAGACTTCAAAAACTGTATTTACTATGAAAATATTTTTCATCTCCTTTGTATTTTAGCAATACCTTTTTCTTTCTTTTTCCTTGGTCTGTCCCCTGTCCCATCCCCCCAATGAGTTCTGCATGAGCAAGCTCAGAGAGTCAACTCATTTGTTTGATTGTGATTTCTTTTTTTGGATTTTATTGTCTCTACAGAATAGTGGACTTGTTGGGGGGGGGTGTTAAATTTTTAAAAAATTAAACAACAAATTTGAAGCAAAATTTCTCACCATATATACCTTTTTCAGTGTGCATCACACATTTTATTTTTTTTTTTTCTAATTCTTTTTACCAACATTGGCAAATGGAATACTTCTGGCTGCAGAAAGCGTGAGTTTCTTGTAGGGTGTATTGCTGGGATCACTTTACTTAAAAATTGCATAAACACATATTCCCATGTTGCCACTGTTTACACTGATGTAATAATACTGAATAACCTGTGTGAAGATACTTTTAAAAATAAATTTAAGTCAAAACATGCTAATGACCAAATTAAAAGCACCTGATGTTTTCATTGCAGATGCCTCTTTGACCAGACCTCTTCACCATCAAGCTTCTGCATGTCCTCACTCTCATGGAAATCCTCCTCCACAGCCACAACCTCCACCTCAAGTAGATTATGTTATCCCTCATCCAATGCATCCCTTCCATCCTTCAATCTCCTCTCATGCATCTTCTCATCCTGTTCCACCTCCACCTCCACCACCAACTCATCCTTTAGCCAATGCAGCTGCTCCAATACCACAGCATCTTCCCGCAACACACCAGCCTATATCCCATCACATCCCTGCAACAGCACCTCCAGCACAGAGGCTACATCCTCATGAAGTGATCCAGAGGATGGAGGTCCAGAGAAGAAGAATGATGCAACACCCAACGTATGTCACAAATGTACTCAGAACAATATCTAAACATATAATTCATTTCCCTCAGGTTTGTAAAATGTTGCATGTGAATCTCAAACTGTTAATTGCATGGTTAGGAACTGTTAGTATTAAACCATGGTAAGAAGTGTCTTTACATACTGTCACAGTCACGTGAGCATTAAGGCTGAACCTGTTCCATTGCATCTCTCAACAGTGTCTCCAGGTAAGGTACAAATAGGGCATGGAAAAGAAGGGAAGCTCATGTTTCTCTTGCCCATTATTCATCCTCCAGATAACATGCAGGAATTCCTTTTCAAGCTGGACAGCCTAGAAAGTACATCATAAGCTCCTTTCAAATGTGTTCCTTGACAGTGTGTTTTGCCTTGTTGATGCTGTTAAGATTCTTTTTATCTAACTAATGCTTTAAAATAAAATGAACAATTTATCATAAGAGACCATTTACCAGGTTTAATTCAGATTTAACCTTAGATACTTACCTAGCTTTACTGTGCCTTTATGTCTTTAGAAGAGAGGGAAGAGACTGAATAATATCTGTATGAGAATGTGACCAATGTTGAGATGTAGCTTTGGTGATACTGTTTAAGAGACACTACTGTTGTTGCTAAACTAGATTCATGACACTAGTATCAACAGAAATTGGGTCAGTACTGGCTTGGTATTCAGTCACAAAGTAACTGAAGTTATTTTAATTTTGGAGATAATGCTTTTAAATATCCAAGAGAATTTCAAGAATGAGCTCTCTAGTTGTTGCTCCTAACTTTATTTTACAAATTCTACGGGTAACTAACTTAAAACTGATTTAGAAGACAATGCTTAAACAAAAGTTTGCTTTAACTGCAACTTTTGAGGCAGTTTCCAGGTAATTCATAAAAATATCTATAGTCAGTAACTGCTCACAAAGTGGCACATGACAGACTTCCCCTCCCTCATCCCCCAGGAAAGTCAAATATAACCCTGCTTTCTCAGTCATTAAAATTTTGATCTGTCCAAACCTACACCTGTTCTTTTGTTACCTTTGCTATGCAAATGGCATAACCTCTGAACACCCTAACCTAAACATACAGGCATACTGCTTGTGTATGCCATGATTATGCAGCGGTACCCAAAAATTAATTTTGGAACATTCAAGCCAGTGAATGTGAGACAGCAAGATAGCATTTTAAGGAAAAATAATAGTGGTAGCTATCTTATCAGTTCTGGAAACTTTCTAGTAGTTCGAGGATTGGAAATGTGAATATTGGCATGTCTTAGCCTAGTGAATTTTCTTTGTGTGTATAGCAACTGTAGTCAAATGTTGATAATAGGTTCTTCCTTGACATTCTCTCTGAATTCACCAATCTCAGGTCAGACAGTGTCAGCTTGCTCAGTGAGGTTTCTCCTCTATAGTTCTGTTTTGTAATCTTATGAAATTGTTCCACCCTTGGTCTTCCGTTTCTTCTCTAATCCTCATAAAAATTACATGCAAAATCAATACCATACGTGTCTTGGCCTAACCTTATATAAATGAGATTATGCTCTGACAACCAGAAACTTGTGTATATTCGCTCTGTTATTTAATACACAGACTGAGACTGCCAGCAAACTTTGCAGTTCCTTCAGTTCCGTGTCCCAGCATCTCAGAATGTTCTTAAGATGTTGTTTCATCCTTCATTTCTAGATATAGCATATGGGATAGTCTAGCTTGTATACCTTCTGTCTAACAATATAGGACTTTTTCAGGATTGGAGGAAGAGAATGGTTAGAGTCCTCTTCTCACTGTTATGTCTCAAGTGTGGGTACAACAGCTATAACTTCCTTAAGGTCTTGGAATCGGCCACAAAATGAGCAAAAGGCAGTGTGTGAGGGTGCACTGCATTTATATAACATACGGATTTTCTGTTTATTTAAATCTGATCACCCACTTTATACTAAGATTGTGGGATAGCAGCCTAGGAGTTTTACATTCATAGAAATAAATTCAAATGTGTTTCTTTTAAATTAAGACTAATTTTAGGAAAAATGGACCTACATGACATTCAATTTTTATTGAACTATGGAAGTTGTTTTGCTGTGTTTTTTAATTAAAATATGTTCATGCAGATATTTCCCCATAGTTACTTGATAAACTGAAGGGAGGTGAGACTAGGAGTAGGCTCTGCTGATAGGTCTGTTCCCATGTTGGTCTGTACCATTGCAGAAAACTACTACTTCTAACATAATTTATACAAGCTTGACAGATTTCTCTGGAAGAGTGTCAATTTACAGTGATTGGAATAGTGTGCTGTTAAGTAGCTTTTTCCTTCTCTAGACATGTGAATTTACAAAATGTCTAGTCTACTTTGTCAGGTAGTTTAAGGTAGTACTGAATCTGAAGTCAGTGTACTGATTTTGGCAAAATCCAAGTTTCTGGGTTGAAGAAAAAAAAATACTGTCTGCGTTGAAAGCAGTGGAAAGAAAAATACCAATCCATTTCTTTCTGTAACTGGGAAGTGGTGAAGTAGCAGAAGTCAGCTAGCAGGGGGTTTTTTTGAAGTTTTTTTCCAACACTGTAGTTGTTGGATACCAGCTGGTGTGGAAAAAAACTGTGTGCTCTTATTACTTGAGCTATGACACAAACATGTTTCAAGGAAAATGACCTCTGATTAGTGTATTAAGTGTCCCCTAATTACTTTTGCTGGTATGGTTTTACTAGAAATAAACTGCAGCATAGCTCTGAATGAGACTGAATCTCAACATGACCGTCATGTGGCCTTTGCCTTCCTACCTGCAGTTTGAGGTTAGGATTAAACACTTTGTCAGTCCTTCTGTAGTCATGTCTGCCAAGTGAAGGGCAGATCACAGTAGCTGAAGCTGGCTTTGTCTTTGAATATTAAATCTGTATTATAATTAGTTTCTAACTTATATCCAAAGTTGAAATGAAAATACTGTATTGGGAGTTTTATTTTTTTAGTTTAAATGCATTCCAGTAATTCAGTCTGTAACGTTTTGATTATGGATGTTGCTTTCTTGATACTAACAAGTATGTGAAATTAACTGTTGCTGTTTTATGTTGTTTAGACGTGCTCATGAACGGCCTCCTCCGCATCCTCACAGAATGCATCCCAATTATGGTCATGGGCATCACATCCATGTGCCTCAGACAATGTCTTCCCATCCTCGACAAGCTCCAGAGAGATCTGCCTGGTTAGTAATCAGATACTATTTTAGTTTTTTGCGACTCAGGACAAAAAACCATAATGTGCTGATCACAGTGCTGATAACGCTGTCTGTGATTTTAAAAAGTGCTGCATGCACCTGTAGTTTAAAATTTGTAGACATTGATATGGCTTTGAAATATTGCTTTGAGTACTCAGTATCTTAAATATATTTCTAGGGGGGGTTAATTGCTTTTAAAATGGAATTGAGTGTTACTGACTCTAGGTAGTTATTTCAAGAATTGATTTTAAAATAGGCAAGTAAAACATTGCTGAAGACTATTCTGTTTGTGCTCTTTGTAAAATAGAGGTTTGGATTTGAGTTACAAGCTAATTTATTTTCTCTCCTCTTTGTCTGAACTTACTTAAAATTGCATCAGGCCCACTCAAGAAGGTTACACTTAAGTTCCACAATATATTTATTATAAAAAAGAGATACTTTTGGCCATTAGGGAAGAAGTGCATGCATGACAGCTGCTTTTCCCACAGCGTGAGCTACAGAGAAGACTCCACACTGATAATATTCCTGGGCACAATAAATGTGGAGTTGTCTCTACTGATTTATCATACTAAATCTTCACAGCTGATTTAAAAAAAACTTTTAGTTATGGTAGGATTAAGATGATTCTTTAGCAAAGCTTAAATAAGTTTAAAAAAATTCTTATGTAAAACTGTTATGGTAGCTGTGCTGCGTTGTATGCTTTCCAAAGCAGTGGAATTGTATCTAGGAGTCAAGATGTACCTTTACTGTAATGCCACTTTCATTCATGTGACAGGGAACTGGGAATTGAAGCTGGTGTGACTGCAGCTACTTACCCTCCAGGGCCTTTGCATCCTCACTTGGCCCACTACCATGCACCTCCTCGACTTCATCATTTGCAAATAGGGGCTCTTCCTCTAATGGTAAGAAGATAGCTTATGAAAAATGACGATCATTGGTCATTGTAATTACTTTGTTTGTCAGGAAAATTATTTTAAGATTTACTGCATTTAATTGGACATGTAACATTGCTGCAAAAGTTAGTGGTTCAACTGAAGAAGAAAATACTTCAGTGTTTCTGTGTGTTGCTCCCAGATAAGGAGCTAGAACAGACTCATGCCTAAGAGAAAACAGTTTAGGACACTAACATTTCTAACTTCAGCTCTTGTAAAATGAAACATACTTGAATTAAATTGTCACTTGCATTGCAATGCATTGACCCTCTGCATCTGATTTTTAAAGTTCAGATTCTTCTTTAATGAGCTTTGGATTGTTAAAGGTACCAACTTTCCACGCAGTGCATAAGGATTAGCACTGGTGCTTTATTTTTAAGGTGTGTATACAGCACAGCTAGAATTCCATCTAGAGATTTGGTTGTTTTCAAATAATATTTGGTGTTCATCAGCCTAATTCTGTGTGATAAAACGTATAATTTTGTAGCATGAAGTGTTATAAGCAGCAGGAAGTGTGAGGGTAAACTAGTCCCTTGTTACACATAACTTTTTAAAATCTACAGCAGAAAACCAAGGAAAGTCAGCATAACTTTCTGACTTTTACAGAGTATTATTTTTGAAAGAATGTTTGTAGGTTTATTTAAAATAGTCTTAATTTTATTTAATGAAAATTCACAGAGACACAAATTTAGTTTAACGGAGTATGTTTAGTGTTTCTGTGTGGTATTCTGTGTGGCTAACCCATATTATTTAACCCTTTTAAAGCTAGATAATCCAATCAAACTTGTGGGCTGATCTGTAAGCGAATGCTAAAATTGTAATTAAAAATCAACCTGCAAGTTCTTGTCCATCCAAAATTCCTCTGTAGTAGCCAAAATTGACATTCAAGGATTGAACTGTAAATTTACAACCAATACTGTAATAGCTGTCTCTTCATAGTCTGGTCTTAATGTTGCTTGTTCCTTGCTATTTAACCAACAAATGTGATAATAATCCTCGAGTACTTCCCTGAGATATCAGGGTTGGTAATTCATTGATGCACAGCTTGCATGCTTACCACAGACTTTCTAGAGTAGTCTGTAGAATTCGGTATTTTAGTGTAGCCAAAAAGATTCTTACTGCATAACCTTATCTCCTGTACATCATCTATTCAAATTAAGATTTTCTGCATTATTCTTCAGTTAGGTGTCTGTTTTTTCAAGTGGATGAAAAATGGCTTGCCTCTCTCACATTTATTTCATGTGTTATATTGTAACAAATAACACCTGTTGCTTTAGATTCTCAAAGAGGAAGGGCCCTCCTAATAGTTCAGGGAACTGCAATTGCATTCGGATGCAGCAAGTTAAACATATGCCTATTTTATCTCATTTTCTATCAGGGCTAATAAGTCAATTATGGGATTTATTTCCACTATTGCTGTGAAGTTTCTAGAAACTTCAGAGTTCAGCTGATCCTTATATTACAGTGTCATGAGAAACTTTTAACTGTATTTTCACTTTCATAGCGGTATTCCTACAACTAAAATGTTGCTCAAGCAAGTAGTGGGGACCCCGCTGCTTATCTTCTTTCTAGCAATAGAATGGAAGAAAGCTGTGATAGAGAATCTTTAGAAGTATTTCCTGAATGTGTGATAAAATACTTTAGGAAAGTCTTCCCCTTCTGCTCAGTAACTGCTGTTACTAATTGATAAAAGTGTCAGATGAAATAGGGTTATTTAACTCTACAGAAACTTGTGCATGTGTTTGTGTAGGGATATCTAATCCTCATAACGGTAATTCACGAATCTCTGGATGAAATGGAATTGAAGTTGTTTGTATTTTGAGTTTTTGTACGCACTGTACTGACAGCGTGTTCTACAGTGTATAGACTGCTGTAAGCAGTACTTCCTCAAATGTTTGGGATCTGTTTTGAACCTTGCTGTGATCAGATTGAGTGTTACAACTTTGAAGTTGTGTTCTGAGTCTCTGACTAATTTGAAGTGTATTCAGATTACATGCACTAGAAGAACCATAAAGGCAGGTTAGAGCACTGCTAGAAGTTATATATATGAGTTCAAAGCATTACAAATGCCTTTTGATGATTCTCCCCCTTCTACGGCAATAATGAAAGCCAAAGTTTTCTTCATTTGCATGTATGTGAGAGTACAGCAGATCTGTCAGCAAAATTGACTTTGAATATAGAGCAAGTAGTCAGCGAAGTTTTTCATCTAACAAACTTAACCGGATATTAAACAAAAGTGCCATTTTAGTTTTTATTAAAGAGCAACAGATTAATTGCAGCTGTCACCTAGGTTTTTTCATTGTAACTTTAGGAATAGGGGCAGGGGAGGAGAGGCTGAACTGTGATTAGAGTCCCTCTGCTAAGTGGTTAATGTTATGACGAGTGCTTTCTACTTTCAGTAAGTGCAGAGGATACTAAATAGCAATTTACAAGGCTCATTAGTTGTATTCTTGATGCAGATGTTACCAAATGTTGATGTTCTCCATTCTTTTTTTCCCTTTTTTTGGGGGGGGGGGGCAGGCAGAAGTCTTTTAAAGCAACTCATGCAGTAGCTCAACTAAAAAAATTGTGTTGAATCCACTTTCTGAAATAGCATGCTGCCCAATAGGCAGTGTGCATTTTTTCCTGTCTGTTCTGGAGTACTAAAACCCCTTCAAACTACTGCCAGACCATAAAGGGCATAATGGATTTTTTGGGCTTTAATGACACTAGTACTCTGATACATGAATTTCAGATTTTAATTGGATGCAGATAACCTAATCTTCATCTAGTCAGTGCTGGAATGTAGACTGCAGTTTTAATCCTCAGGAAGACAAAATGATAAAGATATGTTGGGGGAGATAATTAGTGTTCAGGAGCTTTGACAGTCTGGGGGGGGGGGGGAATTCCCTTTTTTTTTAGCTTGATTGAAGAAAC
>NW_008824536.1:1408267-1420642 GCF_000699105.1 Pygoscelis adeliae | reverse complement strand
GGGGGGGGGGGAAGAATCTCCTTTTCTATTAGCTTGATTGAAGAAACTTTCACCTGTTTAAATGTTGCTTCAGGAGTAATCCTAGATTAAAAGCAGTTAAAAAGAGCTTCCCTCATATCTATGTAGCCAAGGATTAGGCTGCTTCCCTCCTTGATTTAATACAATTACTTTGTTAAGCGTGACCCTGGCGTAGAGTAGTTTCTGTTCCCATCGTTACAGCTTTAATGCTGTGTATGTGCTTGAGGAAAGATCTTCTGTCAAAGTGATTTTTACTATAGATTCCATTCTGGACAAATATCCATTTTGCGAACTTGAACACCATTTTTAGGAAGAATCAACTGAAGATTAATGCATGGCATAACTAATGAAACATCAGACAAGACAGACACAGGAGACAGAGGCTTTCTCTGTTCTTCTCTGATGCCAGTGCTTGTTGTTAGATGCCACTTCAATTTCTGTTTACTCTGAGTGACTTTGGCTGCTCTTTTGGCACTGTTGATGAAAGGCTTTTTGAGTCAGAGTGCCCAGCACCAGTTATGATATCTGGGTGGACAGGATGGGAATTTCCGTAACTCAATAAGCTGAGATGGATGTTAAAAGGAACGTGACTTTTTCATAATGAACTATATGCCAGCCATAATTCTGACTAGCCAAACCATACTTATGGCTGTAACGCGTATCCAAGCAGAATTCCTTTTCTTCTGTTGCTTCAGGAAAGAAAAGGCATCCTAGTTTGTAGTGAAATCTGGAAGGGGAAAAGTCCAAAAAGAAATCTCCAGAAAATGTTTCTAAATTTGAAATGGTCCCCTTCTGTATACTGCCGGCTCTCCTGTGTCTCATGTTTTCCAGATGTTATCCATTTACCTGAATGACCAGAATGCTATGTTTAGCTGTAAAATCGGTTATTTCTTGTAATTGCAAAGATGAGAATATTTCTAACAATTTTTCAGGCTTCAAAAAATAAGAAGGGACTAAAAAAATGGAGAATAATGTGTTATTTGCTATAAAGTTTCAAAAGTCTGCAGACATTCACTTAGAAATTGTAATTTAGTTCAGCTTTGAAACAGGAACTTGCTCTGAATATGAGTGTGTTACTAGGACACTTAAAATCAGTGCTTTACATTTTAAATCTGCTCTGTTAAAGGAAGGGTTATTTTTATAAATTGGATTTGTTCCTTTTTGTCATTTAATGGGGGGTGGGATGGAAGGTTAAAACTATAAGGTCTTTTTTCTCCCTCCTTCCGTCTTCTCCTTTTCATAATCAAAGAAGAACAACAAAATCTCTTCAGCTCTAAACTGATAACTAAATTTTAAATGGAATATAGACGTGAAGTAAGCAGTATTCTCTTTGTGCCTTTTAACTTAGTATACTTTTACTCTTGTTTGGGTGAATAACTAACTACAACTGGTCTGGGATTTTGGCTATTTAAAACTTAAGCAACAAACCTGCCAGTGATAGAGTATTCTATTCAGGTTGTTGTTTTTAAAACACGCAAAGCTGTCATAGATACAATTTTCAGATCATATTATGCATAGTAGTGGGATTTGGTCGTAGGTGGTTTTTTGCTGTTGTGTTTTTGTTGTTGTTTTTAGTTTCTGTTTTATAAAATATCTTAAATAATGGAGGCTATCTACCTGCCTCTCAAATTGTTTCAGCTACCTGTTAAAGAAGTTCCTGGGATATGCTGTTCCAGTCTTCTTCTGCCTTTTTGAATAGTGTCTTGCTGATTGTGAATTTGGGGGGGGGGGATTATCTGGACTTTACAGTTTGCTAGCTATGGTGTGATAAATCTCTATAGGGTTGATGTAAGCCTTGAGAAAACTCCTGAATTTATTTGTGAACCTAGACTGCAGCTTGCCAGTCAGAGGGAGATCTCTGGATCATAATTTAAACAACAACAACAAAGTTACTTAGGGGTAACTTAACCTCTCTCAGGTGTTACACATCCAGCTTTCATATGCTGTCCCCCTTTTTCTTCGATTTCAGAGCCTTACTGTTTTTTGCTTTAACTGTTCAATGACTCGGAGTGGTTGAGGTCATCTTTACACTTAGTTGTAAAAATTGGGAGGGATTTGGAGATGTAGGCCAGTAGGTCCCAGTACATTATGGTAGATGTGTGCAGGTCAGAATAATATCACTCAGAGTGTAGTCACACAAGTATCACAGCTCTAAGAGATGCAACTGTTCCATACAAAAAAAAGCTAACAAACTTCCTGTAAAACAGCTGAACACTTAGCTTAAGGCTGTAACTTAATGTAGCTATAGTAGTTCAAGGTGAACTTTAGGTTTGCAATAGCCTTGATTAGCTGCATCAAATTTAACTGCATTTTTCAAATAAGAAAATGGACTTTTGTAATGCAGCTGCTACTTTTTTCTTAATATAAACATGAATTACTGTTCTACAGCTTTTTGTAGAACACAGGCTATTGAATAGCACTCCTTTTATCTTCCCCTCAGACACAGATACATTGAGGTTTTAGCTATGCAGCACACATTACTTGTTCCTTCGCACAGTGTCTCTCTATGAAAACTGCAACTTTTCCTTGTTTGAATTTGGCTTATTAAGATATTAATTGATCAGCTTTACTTCTTTTTGAGTATTGTTGTGGTCTTAAGCAGTTAACTGGATAAGCTTATTGTTGGGATTTGTTTTAATATGTATGAAGATCATACTTAATGTGAACCATTGAATAAAAGGTTGGGATGGACAAGATAAGTAGTACCATACAATGGAAGAATATCTTCACTGACTATGGCAACTGAAAGGTAAAAAGATCCTGGAAAGATGGAAGGTGTTTAAAGGAAGGTAGCAAGGAAGAAAATCTTCCCTGCAGGTTAGCTGTTTCGAACTGTTTCAGAATGTTTGTGTTGTAAATGGTTCAGACTTGGCCTTGAATTTTTTAGTTGCTGCAAATTTTTGTGGTAGTGGGAAGTGTCAATAGAAAATGCAAAACCAGAGGCAGATGATACTTGTTCTACAGAAAACAAACAGTTCTTGGCAAACTGTTACTGGAATTTGCAGGTCCAGAGTCTATTGCTTTAAAGTATATATTATAATTTGACTGTATCCAAAATAATATATACAGGCACTTGCTGCAGACTAGCATTACCTTTAACTCTTTAGTTACTTCATTAGCTTTAAGTTTTTCCTTTTTTCTTACATTCAATATGAAAACTTACTGAAAGCACACTTCCATTTGTGTGTGAAGCTGTTTCAAGAGAGCTGAAATCTTCTCTTTGCATTTGAAGCATGATGGTAACTGTCAAAGGGATTTTCGTTAGACTGTTCTTAGTTGGGCATTATTGATAGTTCTCTCTTGCCAATCTTTCCTCCAGCTTGTAGTCACAAATATAATTAGTTAAAATCTTGCTATGTTAGCAGACTGCTTATTCTGCAGGCATAAAAGAGCTGTTTTTTCTTACAGAGGTGGTTTTTCAAAATACAGCATTTTACTTGGCCAGAAATCTAAGCTGCGCTCTCGCAATATTCTATAAAAGAGCCTGCACATGATGTATGTTCAGATAATTTTGCAGAGGTTATGCCATTCCCCAACAGGATAATATGAAGGCCCATTTATTAGCATGAAAATGTATTGTCCCACCCAATATTTCTGTTGTCTGAGTTCAGTAGTTTGTTGTGGTATGTACTCTGAGAAATTCTTGGTTGGTTTTGTAGTGTAAAATTTATAGGTTTCTTAAATAGCTAGTCTCCAGTAGCAGAATTTGTTCCAAATGGGAGACCTGTCTGAGTGCATGTCACTGCAGTTGGTAAACTCTGACCTTTGAGGCAATTGGAACTGTAATTCTTGCATTACAGCAACACACTGTGACTTTACAGCTCCTTTAATGACGCAGTATCTGCACTGTCAGATGCATTGCTTTCCAACAGAGTGTTTTCAAATTCTGGTGAATCAAAAAAACAAGCGGTGAAAGTCACTCCTGAGACTTGGGTTAGGTTTTGTCAGCAGTCTCCTTTCCTCTGAGTGGAGGCGATCGATTCACAATGTAATAACAGGCAATGGAAACTTCCAAACGATGCCAAACAGGTCTATGCCTAGTAAAAACCTGGGACAACAAATATGGTTGTAGCGTAGATGAGTGACCTAGTTCTTTAAATGCGTTTTCTGTAATTGGAAGATGAAGTAGAATTACACGCTTAAATGGAGAATGGATCATAAATCATCAATTATCTGAGATAGATTTCTTACAATGTAGTTTTTACAAATTACCGTATTTTTAATGCACTCTCCCAAATTCCTGTTACAGCCGCAGTTTATAATTGTCAAACAGTAAGACCTGTGACACCAACAGATGTTACTTACATGAAATGTTTAGGTATGCAGATGAATATACATATTTTGTGATATAAAATTCTGTTTGCAATCATATTGAATTCATGCATTAGTATATAATCTCTGTAAATACATTCTGCATATTGCATAACAACTTAGATCTTTAAATTGATACACTCTTGGAGTTCGCAGCAGTCATCCTATCTTGCTTGTTTCCCATCTCCAGCTCTGATTAGGACCAGACCAACAGATATTTAGGCTGCTTGCGAGAGAGGCACCCCCTGTATTAGGATTCTGGAAACATTCTGAAAGTTAAATCTTTATTTTCTACTTACTGTGGTTTGTAAAAAATCTAATACTAATACTGTGGCTGTATTTGTGGCTTATATTGGCACTACATGGTCGTCATTTAACAAGCACCATGTAAACTGCTTTAAAATAATCAGATTCTGTTTTTCTTTCTGAAAAAAATTATTTAGGGCAGAGAAATCTTTTCTATCCCTGTCAGCTTTTAGTTACCAGGCTGGATTTGAAAAATACAGAAAGGTAGCTTATTGGTCTGTTACGTGAGTAACTTTTTCTAGGCCTATGCTTTCTCACAATGCATTAATTCAGTTTTACACCTTTATATATGTTAAGCTTAGAAGTGTCTGCTGGAAATAAGAAAAGCCACACATGAATACCTGAGTTCATGAATAATATGTGGGATGTCTGACTTGTTGACAGCCTCATGAGATGAATTTTGAGCTGTCATATACAGCAGCAGAGACATTACCCGCTGATAGCACAGAAAGGAAGATAGTCCTCAAGTACTTAACATTATTTCCAAATGAACTGCTGCTTACAGTCGTCATGTCAGTGCACTCTACATGATTAAGTAAACTGGATCTGCTGATCATTTGTTTTGTTTTTTTTTCACCTGTTCATTAAAAATTGCTGCTGGTGTGTTTTTGACAAAAAGTCAATACCATTATTCACTCATCTTGTGGGGGTAAAAATGGAACGCAGAAGCCCTGCTGTGAAGCTGGTTCTTGGTATATTAACTACCTCTCTGCTTTCCTGTATGAAAAGCACTGGTGCTTGAATTGCCTGTAGGGTATGTCACTGGACGCTGGTATTTTGTTCGCTGCTTGTATCTCTTAATATGCAAGGAAGTCAGCGGATGCTTGAATATAGAGTGTATGTAGAGTTGCCTGTGACTTTAGATGTGAGTTTTGAGTGTTACTTTTTTTATCTGCCTCTAAATTTGAAGTGTGTCTTAAGATGTTCAGTTGTTTCGGGTAAGATAAGGATATTGGCTGTTTTTTCCAGACTGAGTATTAGCCTTGTTTCTTCTGTGGTATCAAAAACTTACATTTAAGAATCTATAGCAAGTCCTTTTCGTAACTTCATGCATAGCTTTTAGGTGTTTTGTTTACAAAAATAGGTAGATATTTATGACGGTTTATACAAAGTAGGTTGAGATTTTGAGACTTGGGAAGTGAGACCAAGCAATACGTAATGCGGATGTGGAGAGATTATAATAGAGGATCTAGTCTCACTTCTGTTTTGCTTCTGGTTATGTTTAGAGAGCTCAGAGTGGTGTTGTGTTATGCCGTCAGTTGGAATTGTATGCTCAAGCTGAGGAGTATAAATAATAAGAGATTCAATAAAAGCAAAAGGATCTTAAATTTTACAAAATGAACAGTAAAATACTGAAACTGTTCTGAATAGGTTTAACTTAACGTCTGCTGTTTGAATAGGTACCAGACATGGCGGGCTACCCTCACATCCGTTACATTTCATCGGGATTGGATGGAACATCATTCAGAGGCCCTTTCAGGGGCAATTTTGAGGTTTGTAATAGAATAAAACTAGATATATGTCAAAATGTGTCATGAGGGAATATGGGGAGGGTATATGGTAGAGCTAGTTCTATATATAGATGTAAAAGAATCATAAAGAAAATACCCTTTATTTATAGAATGACCTCACTATCGTGAACTGGGATAAATGCATATTGAAAAGTCAGTCAATAAAAGGTGCCCTGGACAGTGTACGCTTAGGTGGTTATTAACTGACAGTACATCTTGCTCTGCCTACCACCCCAGTCAGTAGGATGTAGTATTCACATGATATATTGGTAAAAGGTAGTGGTGTCTCTGAATAACTGTGCCAGGATCCTCCTAGTGAGGGTGAAACTTGGCAACTTTAACAGTGCCGTCCTGTTTGTTATGTAGTGCAGGAGCTGAAACTGAGGGAAGGAAAAAAAAAAAAGGAGAAAATAAAAGGTATCAGATGCAGAGAGTTAATGACCTAGTCCACTGAAAACATCTTCAGTGACATCTCATGCTTCTAATAAACTCATTGCTGGAGAAAAATAAATTAGTCATTGTATTTCAACTTAAGCAACTTTTTTTTTTCTTCTAAGCCTTAATGACTGTTAGAAAGCAAATACTTACAGAGTGCATTTTAATTGCATCGTCCTCATTAGACACACAAGTATGTGTGAACATACTGATAGCCATTCCTAGCTGACAAACAATTTCTAATTTTTTTAGTAGTAAAATTAGTGTTTCCCTATAATTTAAAATACCAGGCGGTATTGTGTGGGTTCTTCTACAGAAACCCATCACTTTTCCCAAACAACATACTCTTTTTTGCTTTGCTTGTATTTGAATAAGTTGGGAATTGAGAGTTTGTCATTCTGCAAATGGGTTAGAATAAAATTAATATTTACTCAAAGTAGTTGAAATAACAGTTCTTACACTGTTTATTCCTTGATAAATTTTTAGGAGCTGATTCACTTGGAGGAACGATTAGGCAATGTTAATCGTGGAGCAACACAGGGAACTATAGAAAGATGCACATATCCACATAAATACAAAAAGGTAAGGATTTCTCAGATTGTGGTCTGTCTGTACTATTTCTTTGAAAATGTAGTAGTGTTTTGGTTTAGCTTAAATCTGCAGAAATGTCAGCTTCAAATAGTGCATGTTTTCTGTATCTTGCAATTTCAAGGATTGTAAGCAAAGCTTGCAATGCCAATTCTTTCACAAAGAAAATAGAAAAATTTGGTCCCTAGATAAAGAGCCACTGTAATGCGATAAACAAAAGTGGTTTGATATGATTAATAACTTGTCCAGCAGTTATGAATAGCCTTGTGAGCAATGAAATAACTATTGGTAATAGCTAAATTCTCAACAGACTTCAGTGATAACTCATCGAAGTAAGACTTTATTTTTGCAATAAATTCTTCATGATGCTTACCTGCTTGGTATGTATAATTTTAACCTTTACTCTGATCACATTAAGAAGACTGGGACACTAGGAAGTTTTGAATCTGGTACAGAATTTTGGCAACTTAAGTTGTCTCAGTGGAGTTCATTATACCATAATATGGAATCCCATCCACACTTACATAGTGTTCACGCTTGATAAATAGTGACTTAACATACTAGGTTTGAAAGGAATTTTTTTTTCATTAATGAAATGAAGATATTTATACATAGACAGCAAGTAAAAGGACTGGTTGCAACAATGGGAAATTAATATATACACAGTCCAGTAGACTTCTGTAATTAACAATAGTTAAATAAATCTGAAATGTCCTGTGATTTTTGCTCCAAGTATTAGTTCTTGATTCATTTTGGTTCAGATACATCTTGAATAAATATTACGAAATGTTTTCAAAGAAGTATGTGTTGAGTATGTATTAAAAACAGATTTTACTCAGTTTGTCAATAATGTCATCTCTACTAATAAGGTAACAACTGATTGGTTCTCACAGAGGAAACTGCACTGCAAACAAGATGGGGAGGAAGGAACAGAAGAAGACACAGAGGAAAAGTGTACCATCTGTTTGTCTATATTGGAGGAAGGTGAAGATGTCAGGTAAATAGTACCACTGAATATGAGAATATGTTAATGTTCTGGCTCTGAGACCATAATTGAATATGGCCCTTTACTCTTTGCAATACTCCCTAGATTAACAGTTACACTTAAAGACTATCTGTCATTGAACCAATAAATAAAACAAACTGAAATTCAAAACGCACATTGTTCAGTCTGTATTGTCTCTGGGTGGAATGTAGGTTATTTTCTTATGGTCTTCCATAAGTTGACTGTCTGTCTTACAACATGAGCCCAAGCTGATACCCTGAATTAATCGGGACTGTCAATTTTAGTTTTTCTGGAGTAATGATACTTAGCTATAACAGGTTTAAATCAGTGTAATACAGCAGAAGCTAGCTGATGCTTGACTTCGTTGCCCATAGCCATTTATTTTTGGAACTAGGCAAAATGCAGGTTCAACTGGAAAGGCTAATGAAACTTGTGGAAAAACATGCACGTGCAAAAAGAATAGACACCTCAATAGCAAAACCCACATTACCGTTTTTCCAGTGGGTATGTTGATATGGAAATGCTTTATTAACACTAATGTTTTTCTGTTCTGATGACAGGCGCCTTCCATGTATGCACCTTTTCCACCAAGTATGTGTAGATCAGTGGTTGATTACTAACAAGAAGTGCCCCATTTGCAGAGTGGACATTGAGGCTCAACTGCCTAGTGAAAGTTGACACCGCTTTCCAGAACTCTTGTCCTCCCTCTCGCTCCCTCTCATCCTTCCTGGTACTGCAGTCAACCAAAGATGGCATGACTTACCTGCGCAGATTTGGAAGCATTGAACCTGGAGTGCTGGCTCTGCTATATGGTACAACTAATGCTAGACCTACAGTTTATGTAGAAGACAGTTGAGTTTCAGTGTATTTATAAAACTTTTTTTTAGGTTTTACATTTTTTCTTTTAATTCATTACTGTATTTTTGCATGGTTCCTTGTATTGCATTTGTTTGCACATATTATGGGCTTTGTGACCCCAAACTTGCAGGCAAGATTAGCTGCTTTAGTAAGTAGAATTGTGTGGTCTCTTTTGTTTTGTTTTGTTTTTTTGTTTGACATAGTATCGAGCTTTGAAAGTATGATTTCACTTATTACTAACCTTGGATTCCTTAATTTAATCAATCATATATTTTAGTTCAAATGTATAAAGATCATCTAGAAAAGGATAATATTATGTATTGAGACATTCCTTAATTAGGAAAAAATGGCTGCTGTATATTTACAATATCAATTCTGAGTCAAATAACATCCTTAATACTGGGAACAGAATATGAACTATATTCAGTTTGACTGATACATATAGCATACTCATCACCAGAGTTTTTGTCTGATCAGATTTTTGTGTTTGTTTTTAAAATTTCAGCACAACGCAGATATATTTGAATGTCAATATTAAACATTTAGACTGCTGTTCAGATTGTATTTATCATTTCCTTCCTATGTCTAGAAATTTGAATCCCTAACTTAAATATTTGCTGCTGTGAAACAGCTGTAGTGAACACTAAATGTTGATTTCAGTTAGGTGGATTGTAGATACTTGCAGATTGAAAGAATTACTAGGGAAATGGAAAAAGAGCTTAGAATTTGTTTGGTCTTCTGCTAACTTAAGTTGAAGTATCTGCGCACATTGAGGGGGTTTTTTGGTTTAGTTTTTTTAAAATATGAAACCATTCAATAACGACTTAGAGCTGCAGGGGTTTTGGTTTTTTTTGGTGGGTTGGGTTTTTTTTTTTTTTGGCAGATATACACGCATTCATAGAACTTTTAAAGATTCCAGGCTTGTCTTGGGATTTTTATTAGTTTTAAAGTTAATAAAGTTAGCTAAATCCACTTGTCTCTTGTTTTATTTTTCATTAGTAAATTGAAAGCCTGTAAATTTCTGTAGAAATTGAGACACAAATTATGTGGTTACCTAGTTTTTGCCTTGATCATAGATTCCCTCTTTATAAATTACCAACAGTCCATCACTGATTGAAATATTTTCTATAGTTAAGATTTGCTGCATAATATAGTATATAGAATTAAGTTATAATGTACTAACATTTCGCCTTTGGAGGAGGTTTTAATCCACATCAGGATTCAAGTTGCTCATCAACATTCTTTCACATATAATAGATTATAGTTTATTTAAATGTGCTCAACATTGCAAAATGCAAATGTGCAAAAACATTGCGACAGTATTACTGTCATTTTGGAAAAGATGTTCCTCGGGGATCATATATGAACATGTCAATAAGCTTGCATTAAGCCACCTGCTTTGTAAGTGGATTGAATAATAAATACCTTCAGTTTCTCTTGTCTTTGTCTTTCATAATCAGATTAAGTGTAAAATGGTTTACAGTAAACCTAGATGATGAACTGTTATGTTTACACTAAAAAAAGCGATCCATTTATAAATATTACCTTATCTAATTTGATGCCTGTTTTTGTCTGGTTAAAGCTGCTTCCCTTTTATATTTTTTTTTCAATCTGTTAGGAGTAGCATTTGCCAGCGTAGTGTCTATTGCTGGCAACAAATGTTAACACCTCTGGCACTGAGGCTTTAAGTGGAGAGAAATGTTATTCCAGCACGTGTGATAAATGGACGTTTTCAAGCTTAACTGCATTGCTAAAACTGAACTTTAAAACCACTTTGTGCTTGTACGATGGGGGATATGGGAGAGAGGCAACACATGATTTGACTGCTTCAAAACCTGACATGGTTTTACGCTAAAGCTTCTTGAACATTACGGCTGTAGGAAACTGAAAGTGAGTATGAAGTTGAAGCTGCATTGGTAAAAATGAATAGAAGTAACTGGAAGGACTGAACCAGATGCTTTCTGTTCTTCAGTGATTGTTGACAAGGAGGGAGGTTAGTTGAGCACCGATGCTTGAAGTCTGATGATACTCACTTTTACAAGTTTCCAAGGTACTGGAGAGACATGGGACAAAAAAAACGGGGCCTCTGAAATAATTGAGACCCTGGGTATGTGACAGAATCTATTTTGGCTTCCTTACAGGACAAAGAAGCACAGGTTTGGGGGATTTTTTTTTTTTTTTTTTTTAAGGAAATCTTTTATGCGCCTGATTTCGGTGCCTGGTACTTAGAGGTATTTTAGTGGTCCATGAATTGACTTGTTTTATAACTGCTACTGATATTGTCTTGCTTTTAAATGTATGCATAACATTGTAATGTGATGTTGAACACTTAGGTATTTGCCAGGAATCACAGTGTTCTGATCTTACATGCTATTGCAGGGGCTAATAAAGCTGCAGCCTACTTCTGTTCCAGAAAGTTGTGACTTAACCATAATGTAAGGGAAAGAAAAAGAATAGGCTTTTGATTTTGAAAATTTCCACCACTTACTGTGCTTTATATGCTTAGATGCATTGCCTTAAGTTTTCTGCAGCATCTTTGACTTTGAAGATAAGATTCTCAAAGTATGCATCAAATTACTTTTCATATAAAATTCCATTGTCAAAAGAAATCCTTTTGTATGCAATAAATAAAATGTTAGACTGGTATCATTCAAAATGTTTCTTACGCAAGTTTTTTTTTTCCTTTTGCCTTGTTTTGCCTTTGTAAGTCTTGATCTGTAAAAATTCTTCTGCATACGTGTGTCTTATAGGTACTGCCTAAGAAAAAATTCTCTGAGTGAAGGATCCACATTTAGCCACAGTTAAATATGTTGATAAACGGAACCATCGGGAACTTGGGAATTCAGGAAAATGCCCTTATGAAGGATATCAAAATACTAACTTGTGCGTATGTGAGTGAACATACAATGCCAGTTTTGGCAGGTTGCGGAACAGTTGTAATTAGACTTTTCTGTCAGTTTGGGTAACTGCTGTAGAGTTGAAGTTCCTGAATCTCGGGACGAGTTTTTACACTGGCTGATACTAGCTTGTTCGTAGCTGCCTGACATGCCTTCCTGAAGTCGTATGTGAAGTTTAAAAGGAAAGCTGTAACATGCAGCTGTTCGGACTAGTTTCCCCACCGTGCAGAGTACCGAGCTGCTCTTTCGGATGAGGTGAGCCGCCTCCGCAGGTACGCTGTAGTATTTACCTCGGCGGTGCTGAGGTTTGGTTCACCGAGTACGGACGCTCCTGAAGGCGGCCGCGCTTCCAGCCAGCTGCCACCAGTAACCGCCGTGAGAAGCGCAGGCGCCAGCGGTGCCCGGGCTCTGCTCGGCCTCCCCCGCCCGGGCCCCAGGCCCTCCC
>NW_008824536.1:1397294-1407466 GCF_000699105.1 Pygoscelis adeliae | reverse complement strand
AGGGACCCCAGGGTTGGAGGACACGGGTGCTTCACCCGGCCTTGGCCGCCTGCTCCTCCCCCTCAAAGTGTGGGGAGGGTGTGCGGGAGGAAGGAAGAAAGTTAAAGCTACTTAACGGGAAGGTGCGGGAATGGAATACAAGAACCTCTTTTCTCCGGCGGCTGTCTAATGGTTTAAACTAAACTCCATGAGAACATCTTGAAACCTGGTGGTTTCTTTGCTGTGTGCAACGAAGGACGTTTATTTTTGTATGCGTAACACAACTTTTTTATTTACGTGGTGTGTACGTAACAAATTGCTCTGTTCATCTTCATGGGAATACCGCTATAGTTACAAAGTGTGTAAATACAATAAATAGCTAAGTAGCAGGTAAGCACTCTAACGTTAAAAGGTTGTCAGTGAGGAAGAATGCGATAGGGTGCGTTGCTCTAACCTTGCAACGCCGTTTCAGAGAGTGCGGCACTGTCTGAAACCTATATAGAGGAGGCTTCTTCCTCTGAGCATGTATGAACGGGTAGGGAATAAAAACTGGTTGAGTAATGGATAGTATGCCCAGAGGTACACCGGTACGGTGGTGGTAAGTGTGTAATGGATCTGAAAATTAAATAAAGTTGGTCTCTGACTCTGAAGCTGCGATTTTTTTGTTTTAGGTCACTAGAGGGGTGGAGAATGCTGTGACTGAACTTAAAAGTAAAGGCAAAGCTCACCTTACTGGCAAAAGGGGTGCTTTGGAAGAAATAGGAAATAAAGTTGCAACAAGAGGAACACACATAGCTAAGGTAAAGGAACATTTGAAATCTATCTGTAAGGAAAAGATGGATTACTAGCTCCGTACTAATAGTAATTGTTTTCACTACAGAAAACAGAATGCTCCAAAGCATCCATAAAGCCTACAAAAGGACCTAGTAAGATGACAAATGTAACTGTACTGCCTAAACCTCCGGCTGCTGTGAATCGAGCATGCAAAGAAACTGGCGTTCCAAAGGTAGGAAGTAATGACACTGTTCTGATTCTTAATTTGATTTGCAGCTTAGAGCTCTAACTTCCGAATGGTTTATCTGTAGATGTATCTCATTTCCCTGCTGAAAAATCAAAGCCTCGGTAGTGAGGTGTTGGTTTAATGCATGTTGTGCTTAAAGGCTAACATTAAAGTGGCAGAACTAGCTCTTGAAGTACTGGATGAAGTTTCTGCTTTAGCTGGCAATTACTAGGAGGTCTTCTGATCCTGTCTGTATGGCATCTTGGTGAAAGCTTGCCGCGCTAGAATGTAAACTCGGTTTCAACTTTTTCTATCTTAAGAAATTGTATTAGTAACTAGAAAGATGTGGAAATGAAGGAATGTTGCAGCTTAAACAGTAGATACGTAAGCACTATGATCTGTTCCTTAGGTTCTGTCTCCTGTCCCTATGGATGTATCTGTGCAAGAGGAGGATTTGTGCCAAGCCTTCTCTGATGTGTTGCTCAACAATGTCGAAGACATTGATGCTGAGGACTGGGGGAATCCCCAGCTGTGTAGTGACTACGTAAAAGATATCTATCTGTATCTGAGGGAGCTTGAGGTATGACACACTGAGTCTGCACTTCTGCAGTATAGTGTTAATCCTGTTGCTCACACAGCTCTTTCTCCAACAGCTGCAGCAATCGGTCCGCCCGCATTACCTTGACGGAAAGATGATCAATGGGCGTATGCGCGCAATCTTAGTTGACTGGCTTGTCCAGGTCCACTCAAGATTCCAGCTTTTGCAGGAAACACTGTATATGTGTGTTGCAGTTATGGATCGCTTCTTACAAGTAAGAAAGATATTTTTCAACTTGTGTTTGGATTAGGAGACTTGTTCGATGACTATGCTTTTAAAGGAGTTTAGGATTTATCCTTTCTTTATAAATCTAAGAACCTATGAAATCTGCTCTTTGTGTAAGAGCTCTGTATAATGTAGCATCTTAACTCTGAGGCTGCGGTCCTCTTTGATCCTGTCATTATAGGGACACTTCTGACTCAAAGTGGAAAATCTCATTTACATTATAAGAATGAGCGCTGTCATACTGGTATTTTAAACTGATAAATTAGAATGTTTATGTAGAGTTTGACATTTTGGGCTCTGCTTTTTAAATTCCTATATTGCAGCGTCATCCAGTACCTCGTAAGAGGCTTCAGCTGGTGGGTGTAACAGCACTGCTTCTAGCTTCAAAATACGAAGAGATGTTATCTCCTGATGTAGCAGACTTTGTTTACATTACTGACAATGCCTACACCGGCAGTGAAGTTAGAGAAATGGAGATTATGATTCTTAAAGAGTTAAACTTTGATTTGGGACGACCTCTTCCAATTCACTTCTTAAGAAGAGCATCAAAAGCTGGGGAGGTGGGTACTTGTCCTCATTATCTAGAACTTTCCTACATGTGTAAGGTCTTACCAGGATTGCTTCTGGCATTTTTATCATGTGATCTTACTTGCTTTCTGCTTACATGCTGGATCAAGAAATATTCAGCTATGAAACTCCACCATGTGGAGTAACGTAACATCACTGTGGCAGCCAGTAGCAGTTCACACCTGTATTTACTGGGGCCTGTGTTCAGTCTTAGTGGCAGTAATTTTACTGTTGGAGTAAACTAAACATACCTAGAGCAGAACCCTTGTTTTCGGAATAATCTTTTGTCTGGTGATCAGGGTATTCCCTGGTAAAAGGGGAGCAGTGTTGCCATTCATGATTTTTGGATGCAAATACGGTATTATTTAAGAATCAAAACATAAGCTTTCTCTTTGACCTGACCCTTTTTTCCCACCTCAGTAGTTTCACTCGAGTGAACTGCCCATACTTGAAGTGGGCCTCAATTACCTCAACAGACCACTAGGTAACTCTTGGAGTTAGCTGACTGCTTCAATGAGGATCTCCTTAAGACATTTTACACACACACACACACTTAGTGTATTACAGAAGGAGCACTTATATCCTTAGCTGGGCACAGCAGTGCCCGATACTGCAGCCTTCTGTTAAAATCCCTCACTTGACTTTGTGTCTGAATTCAAAATGGCTGCCAGACTAGCCTGGTTTGGACTCTGGTCTCGATTTCGAGATGAGTGCCTGTTAGAGAGTATGGTCCCTAGACCTTAATAAAGATTTTGTTGACTATTTCTGTTGTGTCAGTTAATGAATACAATAAAGAATCCTGAATTATTACGATAAGGTGAAGTGAAACGGTGGATTAACAAACTCTCAATCTGGTAGGCTGATGCTAAGCAACATACGCTAGCAAAATACCTAATGGAGCTGACGCTGATAGACTACGACATGGTTCACCATCGACCTTCAGAGATTGCAGCTGCTGCATTATGCTTGTCCCAGAAGATTCTGGGACATAACGAATGGGTAAGTATGATTTTAATCAATCAGTCAAACTCATTGTTAGGAGTTTTTTCCTTCAGTCAATTGAATTGAACAATTAAAACAACTACTTCAGAAAACTGCGTTTAGGTCAGTAATAAAGCTGGTGATCAAATGACAGTTGGACAGCCCTGATGCATAGCTGCAGGTAGAAAAAGGAATATACCACTGAAAACTTAGTATTTTTTTTGGTGTGAACACTGTGGTATGGAAGGATTTTTCTCTTGAATGTATTGAGTTACGAAAGGCCGCGCTGTAAATATAAGTAGATTTTTAAAAAAAAAATTTTTTTTTCATAATTCTCGCAGTACGTGTAGAGTAATGAAATCATGGACCGTGAATAGTGAATTGTAATTCAACTAGTGGTTACTCTTGCAAGGGTTGCCTCTTGCAAGGGTTGCTTCTTTTATCCTCTGTGCAGTGTAGAAATGTGGTTCTTGGCATTGATGTGTCCAGACTTCTGCTGCACACCAGAAGTTATTCTGGATCTGTCGCCTAAACCGACAGTACTGCAGTTCCAGCACTCGAGGCTCGCGCATGAATCTTAGGGCATTTGCTACCTGAAGTGATTGTGCCTTGAGCAGCAATCTCCACTTCATAAACCTCAAATTTCTTACCGTTATGCTGCAGGGCACAAAGCAGCAGTACTACACCGGGTATACAGAAGACAGTCTTGTGATGACTATGAAACACATGGCCAAGAATGTGGTCAAAGTAAATGAGAAGTTAACAAAATACACTGTAAGTATTGCTACTTTTTGATGTTTTAGAAATGTTTCTGTTACCTACAGAACCACAATATGCAGCAAAGGTAAAGGTTCTGTATGTTATCTTAAAGCGTATGCTATTCTGACAAGCCTGCGAGAGGATGTTGCATTAGTACCAATTTCAAAACCCTTTGGACAAACTTGTGCTTTTGCTACTTTGCAAGCTGGTTCACTTCTAACTTTGGTTGGTTGGTTGGTTGGTGGTTTTGGTTGTTTTCCAAGCAGTCAGGCTAGTTGTCCCAAAATTATCTGCCTGAACTTAAAGACTGTATGTGTGTGTATATCTTTTGTAATGCTGTTCCTCTACCTCTGCAGGCTATAACGAACAAGTACGCAAGTAGCAAACTACTGAGGATCAGCACAATCCCTCAACTGAGCGGCAAGATAATCAAGGACCTGGCTTTATCACTCTTATGATAACCCTAGGCAGCCACGTCCTGATGGTATATGCACTTTGTCCTCATTTGCCTATTGAGGCAAAACTGCTGGTCGTTGTACATAGCATTCCAGCCTTCCCGCAGACATTTCAGACTCGCTCAGAAGGTGAAATTTTAAACTTGCTTTGTAACAGAGTGCTTTACCTAGAAATAAAGCTCTTCTTTTTTTAAAAAAAAAAAAAAAAGTACTGTGACTCTTTAAGGCACTGCCTAGACACGTGTGCAATCTAATGTCCAGGCAGGGCATTTGACTAAATATTGATGCAACTTGCAGTTAGATGTGGATGATTGTTCTCAGTGGTTGTTTCCAATGAGAATCTCTGGGCTTTATAGTGGCTTATACTTAGTAACTTGTTGTTTTCACTCCTAAGGTAAGAAAGAGGCAGACAGTTCATTTTTTTTTTTCCTTGGTGTACCTTAAAGGATACTAAATATGTGCTTTATCTCAGTGCCTTGTCCCAGAGAAGTATACAGGATTTTTTTTTTTTTTTTTTTTTTTGGTAGGTTGCCTTCAAGTTTGGGGAAAGAAGTGGGCGGGCTGGCTGTAACAGATATTAGCCTTGTAAGTCTTTGTGTTTAGGTGAATGTAAGACCACATGTTCTCTATCTTTGCGCACCTAAACAAAGGGAGCTAAGGTAGGAAAATTTGAAGTCTCCTGTGATGCTAACCACGGTAGCATCAGTGGTTGTAGGTGTGGAACTATATGGATGAGACCTTTGGAACCAGCTCAGCTCTTAAAGCTGCTCCACTTCTTGGACCAAAAAAACCCCCTAGCTTTTCATTGCCTGTTCACTCACCCACCCCCACCTTTTTTTTTTTTTTCTTGTCCAATAAACATCTACACCTGGGAGAATACAGCCAAACCCACCATAAGTAGGTTTGTCCTTATCACTTCATATTTTGCTTTCCTTTGTTTCTAATAAACATTGGTACCTATGCTCAAGGAATACAAGCATGTAAGTAGTGCAACTTTTCTACCTTGATACCTCATTTAAGCCTGCTTGTTAACTTAGTCCTATATAAGTAATGTTAAGTTACAGACCCTTAGGTATTCCCTAAGTCTCATTTACCTCCCTTCTCTCAGTGTCTCCTGAGTGTGCTGGCCTTCATGTAGAAGGCAAGAACCCAATGCTCCCCCTGTGGGAAGGATGTTGAAGCTACTGCTTTTTATCTTCTCAAGCAGGAGACTTTTCTCTCCTGCACTGCAGGCTAGGTAAGCCTAGCACTTAACTGCAAATGGTCTTTTGAAAAACATGCTTGATTCTGGTGCGTATGATTCCTCCCTGGCCTGAGGCCCTTAGTCTCTAGCTTCCAGAAACAGCTTCGACAGTCAGTCACCTCTTAACAGTGATGGAGTTTAAGTGTGCCTAAATTAGGCTTAAGCAATGGCTTAGGAGACTTATAGCTGTATCTTAAAGCTTATGCAACTTCTTAATATCAACATGTGCAGGGTTTTTTTAACTGCTCTCAATAAGAAACCATGTAATGCACTGCACTGCAGCTGGGCATAGTGAAAACGGTTTGGTTTAGAGCAAAGGAAGGGTTGGTGGTTTTTTCCTTTAGAAAGGAGTGCAGTAAAATCCAGCTGACAGTGTTGTGAAGGGATCTGTTTGTAGACATAGATGAAAACAAACTGCACAGAGAACAGACCTGTTCAGCTAACTGCTTCTTGTGTTTTATTTTATGGAGGTTCAGAAGGCAAAGCATGAATGCTGATAACTGTATGGCAAGCAACAGCCACTCTGCTGTGGGAGACAATCAAACTTAAGCGATTTTGCTTTTGCCATTTAAAAGGAGTAGTGCATATTTGTAAGTACCTGGCATAAAAATTCTAGTAGAACTACTTCATGGATAAGAACAGTGGAATACTACATTATACATTCATACATGTTTCTATCATATTCAGTTTTTTATATACAGTATATGATCTGTTTCTGTAAATGTACAGCTCTGCATAAAGACACTTCTTATAACAGGTAGAGCACTAAACATAAATCCAACATGGGCCAGCCATATTATAATATAAATCTTGAAGAAGGCAACGTTGTTTAGCACACAGTACTACGTGGTTTTCTGTTTTAACTTCTTACAGTGCCTGTTGGAGTCCCTAAACACACCAGCAAACAAACCGGTTCCGTTACAACTCTGTACAGAATTACTTAAATACACCATCACAGTAGGTTTTTAGATGGCAATATCCCAAATGAGCCTAAATCTTTTTGACATGTAGCAGCATACGTAACGTTCTCCAGAATGATCTGCATCAGAGGAAGTGTGCATTCAACATTATCTTCAGCAGATGATTAAAAAGGTTACTGATACTCAGCTGAAGGCACTTATGAAATACACCCCTTTCACAGTCCCTGGTCCCAGACTGCAAAACACCTTTCTGTTTCAGGAAGCTGGGTAGGTTTGAGCGTTCTTCACTTACTAGGTGTTAAAACCAGGTTTTAAATATAATAAATAATTGGTCAGTATGTCCGTTGCTGTATGCTTCTGAGACAAAAGATCAAAGTCTGTGCTGTGGGTAATTTTCTTCCTGCTCATATACAACTTTACTGGTGAAAATACTGCTGAGAATGGCAGATCTCAGAAGAACAGTGTCCTGAAGGCAAGGGAAAACATCTTCAACCACTGGTAACTTCATGCCAATTTTTGTCTGATAGTCTTTTATATCTTGGTGACATAATTGTTGGGAAACAGACCTTGTTTCCCTCGTAGTCTTCCTGTCCACCAGCCAGAAGGATCTATGATAAAGAAAGCAAAGTAAGTAGTGAGGTTCTGTAAACCTCTTTGTATACTTTTTGAGGCAGCCTTGCAAAGCTATTCCACACAGTGAGAGCCTTCTTGTGAAGGACTGAGAAGAAATGATTTGGAGAACCTGAGCTTGCTAATCTTCTGGCCACATCACTATGCCTTATGAGGCTGCTTTGTTACTTTTGGTTCTTGTGTGACAGGTGTGGTTTAGGCTAATTTTCAGCCAGACCTGCAATAGAATTACTCTCTAACTAAATGTATAGATCTGCAGTACCAAGTAATGCCTATGTCCTTGATCTGCTGCTGACATGCTTTTTAAAATAAACAGGTTTGATTGGTGTGTGTGTGTGGAGACTGCTGCCTGAGCTATCGTAGAAATTTGCAAGCCTAATGAGGGAAGGTAACTGTGGGATGGCTCAAAAACTCATGGCTTAACTACTTATGACCGTGTACCTTCAAGATTAGTACTTAAGTAACAAAACCTTTGATCTCTACATACCTTCTTTAATTATATCAATCACGTCGTTGGCATTAAAGCTAAGTTCATCCGTGTCTTGAGCATCATATGCATACAGTGCCCTGCACTGTGGAACCTGAGGCTTAGGTTTTGGCTGTGGTTTAGGCCTTCCTCCAGCTGGGGGGGGTCGGTTTGTTGTCTGCCTGCGAACACTAATGGGAGAAGAAAAAAAAAACGTTAACGTGCTTCAAAGCTTATGACTTGAACCAAAGCTTTATCAACCCCTCTGTCCTAATGAATTGATTCTAAAGAATAGCACAAAACAAGGGAAAAAGGATTCTCTTAAATGTCACAACAATTAGGGAAATCTTACATTGCTGTTTTTATGAAAGGGACAGAGTTGCCATTTCTTTCCTACTGAAATGGATGAATGGGTACTTCCAAACAGCAGTTCAAACACACAGGAGAAGACATTTTAGTGCTCAGGCTGGAATGTAAACAAATGTGCACATGCAGGTCATGCATATCTTGGCATCTACACAGCTTAGTCTGTCTCTCCCCGTGCCCCAACTTCACCAGGGATTTAGTTTCCAGTATTAAAAACAAAGTTCTAGCTCGCAGGCTTGCTACTTTACCATTCTTGTGACTAAGCTGTAAGAGAGAGTGCATCTCTTTTAAGTTGCCTCAGATTCCAGGGCCGTCTATGGACTTGTTCTGTTCTAGTCAACTCTGAAGCAGCAGGGGAGATGCTGCACAAACTCTTTGTCACAGCTGTGACCACTCCAAAGAGTAGGAAGGGGAAAGAGGGAAGAAATGCATTTTGCCAGCTCATCAGCTAATAAAGGCTGGAAGAGAGAACAGGTATTAGATGCAATATGTCAGTTTAAAATAAATAATAAATAAATGTGATGAATAATTAAAAATGTTGCAGTGAGGTGGAGACTGAACTGTGACAATGCCATGATACTGTTACACAGCTCTTGCAGAAAAGGTTCATAGTTAATTACACGCAGTCCTGGACTTAATTTTTGTCAGTACGGCTCTCTGTCTAGTTCTAAGTTTGTGTAGTGAACTGCACCAGAAAATGAGCTTTGAGGTACGGGTTAACAGCATTTCAGTTCTAAATTTATCTACCGGGAGAGAGGATTTTCTCCTGTTGTTCAGCATGTGTTGACTTTGCTTGGGATAGGCTACGTTGTGAAACCTAGACCTAGGTATGGAAATAAGAGTTCAGAGCAAGTCTTAGAAAAGTACCTCAGCTTTTCTGCAACCACAGTAGACCAAGAACATCTTAAACGAGATGTTTTGCTGGTGAGAGCATGGTGTTTTTAAACTAACTCAGGCTTGTATTGGATTGTTAGTGATGGCTAGAAATTGAAGTTGTGATAATACCAGTGCAGCCTCCTCAGCAGCTTTGCTTAAAAATAAACCTAATTCTAACCCTTAAATCTATAATGGCTGTGTAAATTCACAACAAACACTTCTAGCGCATTCCTTGTGTACAGGGAATGCTAGAACTTTCCCTTTTGAAAAGGAACAGTCACAGAGAAATACCTACCTGAAACCCACTGCTGCATATAGTAATATTGTTTCTTTTTAGTACATTAATAAAGGCTCTCATAATGCTCAGGAAGACAGCCTTGCAAATGTCACGTTTGTATGAGTACGTCCTTTGGTCTGTTACTGCTGTGAAACTCCTGTAGGATGTTTGTTTTTCATAGTGGTGACTGTACTGGAGCGACTTGAGGATAGTAATGCTGGGAATGGTACTGAACAGGAAGAACTGGAAGGAAGAACAGGCAGAACCCCTCAGGTGGCCTTTCTGTTCTCCGTTCTGGACCGGCTTTGGGAACTGATCTATTTGAAAAATGATCTGCTAACTTGGCTAGACCAGTGTTGCGTCCAGTCAGGTCCCTCATACTTGGGCTGGCCAAGGGCGACAACGGTTTGCAGGTAGTGAGAAATGAGGTGATGAAAAGGAATGCGACTTGTTTTGCTGGCGGTACCGGATGGTGAGGTTTTAGCATTAAGCAAATTAAAGCCTGACCTACAGTGGTGCCTTGTGATGCTTCTTAGCTGACTCACTTGTGCACAGGTTTCCATGCAGAAACCCATGCGCACGAATCTGTGTAGTTCCCATGCGATGGCATGGCTTTGAGGTCACTGCCAGGCCCCGTGACTCTGTACAGGATTAGGAAAGTGAGTGACTTACGAGAGCTGCCAGGTGAACTCTTAACTACCTCTCTGCAGGTATCTGCCGGAGGGGAGAGCTGCACCTGACAGGGCCGATGATAATACATGCCTGGCCGCGGCCTTTCCGCCCCGTCGCTGCAGCACGCTGGGGTTTGTCCGGTCTCTTGTGCTGCCGCC
>NW_008824536.1:1351193-1397021 GCF_000699105.1 Pygoscelis adeliae | reverse complement strand
GGCGGAGACCCGCTGCCGGTGCGGGACTGGGGCCCGAGGGCCGGGCCGAGGGCCGGAGCTCCAGCGGCCCTTCCAGAACCGCAGCGGTTGGCGTCCCCCCGCCTAGCCCGAGGAAACTGTCCTTCACCTGTCTCTGCAACAGCTGTTCCCGGACGTTCTGCTTACAAAGCGATACTGTTGATAGCGTCGCAATACTCTTCTGCTCAGAAACCAGGTTATAAAATGGCCCTGGAAAGGGTGACTGGAATATGCCTCTCTGGCCGTTAGTACTGGTAGGGACAATAGCTGGGTTGTATTAATATTACGGCGATTACAAATTGGTCTTTTGACTGTGTGGTCAGAACACGGTGTTATCAACATTAGCAAAGCATTGAATACGCTGTGTCAAAATACTCCAATTCCTAGACTAGCCAAACACTTTCTGAAGTCACACAGATGTAAAATCAAATTATCACCTACATGTTTCTATGCCCACCTGAAATTACCCTCATTGGACTGCACTCTACTCCTCTCAGAGTGGGCACTTTCCACCATTTCTGACCAAAATACTATTTTACACTTTAGGAAACGCAATTCAATGCACTTGTGGGGTGTACTAGACAGGCAGCAACTCATATATTGGAATATTAAGGTCTAAGAAATTACTTTGCCAGGCCTGTTTTAGATGTTCCCTTACCTTACACAGTAGCATCCATATTGCTACTGCATGTTGCCAACAGCTGTGGCTTGCTTCGAAAGAAAAAACCCACAACAAAACCAAAGGAACAAACCAAACCAAACAACCCTCACTCCCCAACATCCTGGTCCCTCCCTCCCTCTTTCCTCAGCATCATAAGCTATGTTACTAAGCGCTCTTTTGTCTTACTTGTGGCTTCCGGTGGAGAAGCTCGACTTCCACAAAATCCATCTAGAGGGGAGTGATGGATGCCTGTTCCCTACTTGTTCTGCTTGCAATTGCTGCTGTGGCTGTTTGTGGGTTTCTTCCTACCACTCTTGAGCATACACAGTTATCATGAAGATGCCATTCTAATACAGTGTATTTTGTTGTTGTTGTTGTTTTTTCTTGGGCTACATCAGTCATAATTGCAATTTAAAATGCTAACTGTAAATAATAGAAGCTTTAGTATGTGCTACGCATCCCTGAAACTCCTAAGACTGAAACCTAAGATGGGGTTGTTGGTGTGTACCCATAGCATTAGGAACTGTGGTATGATGCAACTGATCTTTTTAATCCAGTATGATAGTTCCTATCTCCTTAGGAACTTGGTGGCTGCTACATTTTATCGTAATGCATGTGTCGGTCCCAGTTGTCTGATAGAAATCACAAGGGCTTTATCCTATGGCTTATGGGTTTTTGTTGTTGTTACATGAACCGTAGCCTCAAGACAAAGTAGAAGTCTAGTATTAGCAAAACAGCTTTAACAGAATAAGTTGACATGTGATGAGAAAATTCGCCACTTAAAGACTTGGAAGTTATTAGTTTACAAAGATGGAAATGTGTCTAAAAGCGTTAGCGTACACTGACAGTTTTGAAATTGTTAAAATAAGTAGTAGCAGCCACTTGTTTCTGATTTCTTTCTTATTTGAAGACCAATCTTAAGCAAAAAAATGCTCTAAATATGCTTACAATATCTTATGGCTAACACTTGGTGCACAGTGGGGAAAAATGACTGCCATTAGTACAACTGAAAAGACTACATGCCTAATTTTGCTGGAGGGCTGACCACCTCTACTCTTTGTGTTTAGGAACTGGAAAGCCCCTACTTAGGAACCCTGAGCACTTCTTTCGATACTGAAAATCAATTAATTCTGTGTACACTTACTTACTCTTACTTACTATTTGTTTTCTATGAGGTGTCTAATGCTCACTAGAAGCAACATTGTAAGTAATATGCTAAATAAGTACTGCAGCCAGTTGGATCACACACAAAAAAGAACGCTTAGGCCAGCAGGAGAATTTAGTGCAGAACATCTGGCTAAGGAGCTTGTCTGCTGACAGACAGCTGAGAAGGGTCTGTTGGTACGAAAAGTTGCTCTTGATATGGTTAAAAATAAATAATCTTTTGCTGCCTCTAAGAACTCATGTGGATCACTGGAGAAGGGGACTGAGCTGTCCCATCTAATCCCTCAGGATATTCCAGGCTGAGGTCAAATATGTTAAGGGGCTGCAGAAGGTGGAAACTTCATGAAAGTCTGACTTAATCTTGACTTCTCCCAGATCACCCCAAGTGCAAGCTCTTCCATATTTAGCAAAATGATTTGCTGTCAGGTCTGGGAGCTTGGGTCACAACTGACAGCTCAGAGTAAAAATATCATGACTGTTTATTAGTGAGCAACAACAAAAATCCTTGAACATAGCATGTCACTGCTGCGTTACTACAGTGGGCAGTATATGATAAGGGTGAAAGAATGCAATAGTAGAATGGGATCGTGGGATATTTTGAAATACTTGGGCACTTCCTTAGGCAAAAGTCTTACTACGGCAGTGTCTCTGGTTTTACTTCAAACTTTTACATCACCTTCAGGGGATATATGGTGCTCTAGCTGTTGTGGTAAGCGAAGGCTCAGACTCTGCAATGAGTCAGTCAGGGCACTGGTGCAACATAAAGCTAACTGCTGCCAGCCAGCTGTCTGTCAGAGGCTGGGCCATAGAGGCTATCTCACTACAGAGAGAGGTAACAATCTGTTGGAAGGGAAGGAAAGAGAGAGGCCATTTGGAGGAAGGGAAGCTGAGGAGGACATTGAACTGTAATTTACAAGGAACCTGCAAAAACAGAGTTCTCAGCAGGGAAAGTCCGAATTTCCTCTTGTTTTTCCCCTCAATATTATTTGGACAGAGATGGAAGAATGATGGCTTGTTCAACATACACAGGGCTTTCCTACTTAACGAGGAGGTATTTATCATGTATGTTTACTTGAAGAGCTGTGGACTATAGAATTGTGTCTGCACTAACCATTACTATGCAAAGTTATTACACCTTACCACAGTGGATTTTTATTCTATCTGCTAATGTAACTTTCCTCGTTGATTTAATATGCTCTGGGACAACCAGCTGTTACTAATAGTAATTTCTCTGAGACTTGGTTACATCAGAATTAAATCACACAAATAGGAAGTCATCAGCAAGGAGAAACGCAAATTGCTTTTCAAAACCAGATTCTTTTTTTTGCTAGAATTGCTGAATAGGCAGCAGTCTCTGACAATTAAGCGGCACTCAAATTCCCACTATAGTGAAGCTCCACTAATGTTCTACAAGAAAGTGGAATATAAGGGCTGAGTTAAAGTAGAAGCTGTTCGGTCATCGAAAAACTTAAAATTTTGTAAGGCCTTTAACATTCTGGAGCACTAAGGTCCCATAAATATTTGACAGAAGACTTCTGTCTCTATGATGTCCACAAATCAGAGGTTTTGCCTGCTTCTGGATTTTCAGTCAAGATCTGGAGCAGCAGGTTTCAGAGTTGAGAACAACTTGTTCCGCTTCCCTCTACTAAGCCCCTGATTTCTTGGTTCTGTCTTTCTGCTACTTCTGGCAATTGTTTTGATGCTTTTGACTCTTGGCTATTGGGGAATACCTAGGTAGAACCTAGACCTGCCCACCCCCAAATCTTGTAGGATTGTCATAGTAACATATTCTGGAAGGCTGCAGCTTACAAGTCCAAATGATGCTGAAATAATCTTGAATGTCACGCTGCCAAGCCTTCCTCCTAAAAAGAAGTACAAGTCTGGTATATGAGTCGGGAGTCAAAGCTGAAACAAAAGAACTATTAGCCAGCATTTCTGGGCATGACAGTTGCCATGAAATACCGCATCTACTGTTTATGATCTGTAAACCAGAAGGGAAAAAAGGCCTAGTTAAACTCTGCCAAATGTCTTAATATCCTTAAGTAGAAGGTACCAAGCAAATTTAAGATACTAAACTGGAACTGGTTCACCTTCATTCCTAAAGGCCTACGACGGAATACGTGTTTTGAAATCCTATGGAAGATGATGATACCTTTGAGTACAGCTCAGTAGCACAATCTGGTCATCTATGTACGCAATATAAGTTTATCAGTCATTAACAGTTTGAGTGTGTAAAACTATTTACAAAAATTGACACTTCTTTCTCAGATTTAATGTAAAAATCTTACCCGGCTGCTCCTTGGTCAGGTACTTTCAGGAAATCCAAGCTTTCTGGTTGCTGTGAAATCTTGCCTGATCCTCCTGACAGTTGCCGTGGTAAAGTTGGTCGTGTCATATTTGTATACAGGTTTTTCTGATTGGCCCGTTGATTTCCCGGGACATGGGGAAGTGGTACAAACTGGGGGGGATTTATTACTCCATTTTGCTGCTGACCTAGAAGTAAATAAAGTGTGAACATATCCAGTCCAAACTACAGCTCAATAAAGGTAACCTTTTCTTTGGGTTGATGGCTCGGCTGTCGGTTAGATTCAGGTGTCAGCGAGACTCAGCTATCAAGGAACTTGATAACAAAATAATGTTGACATCTTAAAGTTTGATTTATACACAGTTTTCAGGTCTGCTGGCGATCTATTTTGGGTTCACGACTTCAGGGACTTTTGCTCAAGTTTGAGACACGTGCCTTGAATGTTACAAGCAAGCAAGAGGATTAGCTCTCAACTGAATTCAACCTTATTAATGTTAGCTAGCACATAACCACCACACCTCTATTTAAAACATTGCATAAAATTTTATCCAGATAAGGGTTGATCTAAAGCTAGCTGGAATTGCTGGGGGTCTCTTTTTAAGTTCAAACTCCATCCAACTCCCTGAATACTGGGTAGACTTTTGTTTAAGTTGCTATAAATATTTGTCTATTTTAACAAGCAAGGGGTTTTTTTTGTGGTTTTTTTTTTTGTTTTGGTTTGTTTCGTTGGTTTTTAAAAAGCCTTGCTGCTACTTTGATAGCTCAAAAAGGAGTTTGAATTGTCTAGGTGATGACAAGGGTAAATGCCTTTAAATAATTATGCCTCTAACTTGTTTAAAACAAACCCACCCATATCTGAGCTACTTGCAGGATCAGTGCCTAAGGAGCTCAATTCTGCATGCTTTACATTCCGAAAACCCCCACTGAATAAAATGGGAGCTATGCTCATTAAAAATCAGCTTGGTTAATGCTGGGGGTGATCCTCTCCTTTTTCCCTTGTGGTTACACCTGTTGAAAATCAGCAGAATGAATAGCTGTGCAGAGAGGAGAATTCATAATCATGACACTTGGAAAAACCTTACTGCATTCAACAGCTGGTCTTTGCTTCTGATATTCTCTTGATACTGTGGCAGACCTTAAGTAGTCATAAACTCATACATAAAATCACTTTGGGACGCAAAGCTAGTATGGCACATACATTATGGTTATATAAATAAAGGTTTGTTTTATTCTGAACATATACGTAACAGTCTGTTCAGCTACTGGACCATTACTTTCAAAACAGATGTGAGAATAGTGGAATACATTTCAAATTATCAAGGACGATGGCCCACAGTGTTACTTCCCCACATTGTGAGAGCAGGATGGAGAGAATTGATTGTGACTTTCAAGGAGGAATGTGCCCAAATCATGCAATTGCCTCAGACTCCTTGAAAGTCTGGACAATCTAATTGGAACTCTTTTGTAACAGCTGTCTTCAATCATATTTTTCCAGCTATAATTGGCTACTTTACAAAAGAGTTTGAATTAAAATAAAAACAAACAAACCCCACCATGTTACAGTAATTGATTTGAGGTCGGTATGAAAGACTTCTATTTTCATAGAAACTACGAAAGTTAACTCCGCAGTTGAACTCGTGGGAAATGGCGGGTCAATAGAATATTGTTCTCTCCTTGGAGTTCACAGGCTAAATTATTTTTTTCTCTCTAGGGCAGAGGTGAAACACCCTGATGACATCAATCCTATGCAGAAAGTTAGCCCAGTGTCTTGCTGCACACAGAGGCAAGCTCTTCTAATTAGGACTCTCTGTTGACATGTCTGTTCAGGAGCTGTCATTAGCACTGGGGGATATACAATTACAAAAGGCCATACTGCAGGTATGGGCATCCACCGGTGCCTTGGACTTCCGTGCAAATCTACATCCAAACTACCTTACCTACATGGGCCAAGTTTGGGCTTGGTCTGCAGGCACAAGGCTTCTTCAAACAATGTTTTTGTCTTTTTCAGGTAGCTATCATCTGCTGAACAAGTTTTTGAAAATATTAAAACAGACTTTCCTTGCTTTAACTCAGCCTGTACGAATATTTACTATCTGTGTTTGCAGACAGGTTAACTCCTTTTAACTACAGTAATTTCCCACTTTTCTACAAGCAGTTCTTGCAGATCATGCACTCTTAGTTTGACTCATACAGCTATGAGGTTTTCCTAGGACTGGGAATTGCCTAGTTAATTTGGTGACCAAGACTGGTTGCACACCCAACTTACACCACTAGCATTGTGCTTCTTAATAAACAGCAGCTGACTGAAAAAGAGCCCTTTGTTAAAAAAAAGTACTCTGGGAGTGTAAGTAAAAAAAACATTTGGGAAATGCTGGGTCAATGGAATATTGTTCTCCCCTCTGAGTTCACAGGCTAAGTTAATTGTATCTCTCAAGGTCAGAAGTGAAACACCCTAATGACATCAATCCCATGCAGAAAAAGACATGCTGCTTACTGGCACAGCTGACACATCTCAGCATTCAGCATACACAAAAGTTGTTACGTAACAGGGTAGGACAATGAGACATAAATTGCATTCTATTGTTTATTGGCACTGAAAGCAGTTTCGTTGCAAAGCATTGCCTATGGCTTGGTAAGCGTATAGCTTTTACCCTCGAAAGGAAAGAGAAGGCTATGGGGTTAGTTTTAGATTCAGTGTCTTATACTAAGTGGCTGAATATGCCAGCGTCCATGACAACCAGGACATCTCTGGTGGAATACCAGTTTGATTGTCTGCAGACTCTGACAATACACTTCATAAAATGCCTACAATATATGTTTTCCAGACAGGATCTTTTAAAGAGGATTTTAAACCTTTACTATGATTTTTTTAATGGGTAAAAATTACCAGATGACAAGAGTAAAGCAAAAGCCTGAATTTGGAATTTTGTTTTTGCCTGAGGCTAAGAGGACTTACCAGGAGGAGGTGGTGCGGCTCTCATAGGATAAGTCTGACTTTGAGACCTGTTGGAATACCCTCTACTTTGGGTAAGGTTCCGTCTAGTAGGACCTAAAAGAAACCAGCAACATTTTGTTACCCTTTCACAATTACATTAATTAGGTAAGCCCCACTGGCTGCTAGACCCCTACTCTGTGATCAGAAAGAGCTGATCTTCAGGAGTAATGAATCTGACTCCTACAATGTTGGCCAGGTTGTGCTAAAGCTTTAGGTGCAAGGGAGGCATATTCGCCCTTTTGTGATCCAGTTCAGCCACAGGATGTAAAGTAAAGCTGTCCAAGACAGCGTAAATGACGCCCAAAAGACCATTAGCTTTATGAACTTATTTATAAACCATAGATAGCTGACACAGCGGTACTTTTGACTATACTGTTTCTGATCAGCCATTCGCATGAGAAAAAGGTAGGACACGAAACCTGAGAGGCTGGTATATTTGCAGCTGAATCTTTGGTGATGTACAGAGGTTACCTTTCCTCATATCACAACCTGTCCTGTCCTGATGCAGACCTTTCTTCATCTTCATCTTCAAATGTTGTAGGAACTGCAGGAGCTCAGAGCAGAATGAAAGACTCTTCCCCAAAATGCTTGGCTAATTGTGCCATTTGTACTATGTCACATGATTAAATGCCCTCATTTCTTTTGCTGCAGGGCAAAGAATTTCAGACGTTTCAGAAACAGTATATAGCGAAAGTAACAAAATTCCAGCATGACTGTAGAGCAGCAGGGAATTCTGCTGTATCACTAGGATCTCTAACTTGGATCTTCTTTTAAGCGTAACAGAGAAATAATAAAGAACATGCTGAGGCTAGAGGCAAGCAAGGAGAGAAAGAGTCAACCATTCTCTAAATTTCTAAACCATTCACTAATTTCTAAAGGAAATTCATACTTACGGGAATTCTTTGGTAGCCCTGGTCCGATGCTGATCTGCAGCACTTTATTACTTGGCTTGAGAATGGCTATATCTCCTTGGCCTTGCATAAATTGCACTTGTCGAGAACCACCACTGCTCCAGGGCCCCCAACTCTCCTTTTTCAGCTTCACTTCAAGTCTAATGTAAGTACATGAACACATGAATCAAAAACACCAGAAAGCATTTCTATGTCAAATCAGGACAATATCACTTGGCAGCAGATAACTTAGAAATATAAAAATAAAAAGCTTACACTGAGAATCTGTATTCCCTGAGTGACTTAGCTGACATAAACCATCTAATTAAATCTCTTTTTCATACTTTTTAAAATGTTGTTCTTAATTGATGTTTTAACTTTCCTGGTAGAGCTCAAAGGAAGTTTAAGATGCCCTGGAGAGGATGGAGAGTACAGTGAGCTTTGAGGAAAAATGTGCAACGATCTGAGTAAGAGATGTGTCTGCCATCAAACATTCCTGCCTCTGCAGCAGACTCTACTGGAGGCAAGCTAGAGTGCTCCATTCCTAAACATTCTTCTGTATATACCATTAGATGTGTATATATATTAGATGTGTATATATATGTGTATACATTGGCATGTATATGCCAGTATATCCTTTAGGAGTGGGCCTTGCACATATTCTGGGAGTAAACATTTTTGCATACATATACTTCAATCTTTCCAATTTAATTTTTTTTTCCCACACGTGCGCACACACACACGTATATATTCTTTCCCAGCATTTCCACACTATCCATCTGCTCTGAACTGTAATCAGATACGAGCTAAGAAGTTATGGTTTGGTTTTGGGCAAGACCCTAGAAGTACAATACATTACATCTTACATGAACAAAAAGTTTAGTCCTGATACTGGCTTTGGATTCCCAGTGTATAGGAGTATACACTACAGGAACGTTCCACACTTCAATTGTCCTCCTATACCCTTTCCGAACTAAAATAATAATCTCCTGTTACCTTTTATAATTCTTCCACTTTTTCAAAAGGAAGGAAATAAACATACAAATCCAAGGCCTGCTGTTGCTAATCTGCTTAATGGGTAGGAGTATTAACAGAAGCACGCGTTTGTTGGGATAGTTTCCAGTGTGTCCTTAGAGCTAAAATGCACATCAAACATTCTGCAGCTTTTCAGGTTTGTTTCTAAAAAAATGTTCCCAATATAATTTACTTAATGAGGCTCCTTGAGAATTATCCTCTCACCCTGCAGTCCTCTGTCCCCACAACAAACTTCAGAATTTCAGATTGTTACATTATGTCTCCGGAATTGTCTTTCAAACTCTTCGTCATGATGTTTCTGCTCCTAGGTCAAGGTTAAGGAGTTGGAAGAGGATGTTCTCTTCTCATGATAGGGAACAGCAGCCAGCACAGAGATGGAGAGCTTGCACTATGGTTGCACATTAATTGTGCAGTGACTGGCCTGGCCCTTGCTGTGGGGCCACAGCTCTGCTGGCACCAAGCTGCTCTGTAGCACAAAGCTGCAGACCCTTGAGCCTGATGCCGTGTTCAGCAGAACGAAGGCAACTCTTCTATGCACACAGACAGTGGAAAGTGGCAGATGGTCCAGGTACACTCCTAACCTATTACTCTGATGAACTAATCAGATGGTCTGGCCTCCCTGCACATATAGATTTTTACACTGTGCCGCCTCTTATTATTTTAAAACAAAGCGTAGTGTCAGGAGCTCAACAACTAGCACTCAACTCATTTGCCCTGGCAGCAAGAACAAAGATTATTTATTCTTAAAAGCCCATTGAAAAAAACATAACTCACGTATTGCTAAATTTCAGAGGTAGTTTTCTTTGTGTTTTCTCTTCGTATCGTTTTGATAAGAGGCTTAAAAACTCAGTTTTGAAGACCGATTCGAGCAAACTGTCATATTCCTGTTCATGTAGAATGAAAATGTCATCCTGCATTGTGCTGAAAAGAAATCAGAGCATATATCATTCAGATTAAAATTTCATCAGCAAATACAGCCAGCATTACAATGACATGTGCAGAGTACTCATGGTTAATTTTAAAAAACATAAGAAAGTCCAAGTAGCATTAATACAGAGTCTTGCTTCCTGAGAACAGGTTTGGGTTTTTTTCAGGAGTTCATAATGGAATATCTGAAACAATCCTTTTTGAGAGACAGAAATGCTACTTAGTCATTTTACAGTAATTACTGTTATCAAAAGAACGTGCTATTAACGTTACAATTAAAGTCCATCTCTCTAATAATGGCAAAACTTGTGATTAGAGCTGAATTGGAAACTTGAAGGTTACTAAAGTAAGACTCAAACCCAAAGCAAGCAAATTCAGAATGAAAGCTTTCAACTTTCCACTGGCTTTAGCTTGGACTGGTTTAGCACAGTATAAAACCCACACATGTAGGGTTCCATTGCCACCTTTGGATCGACTCCTATTTACACCTCCTGAAAATGCTGCAAACCATTTCACAGAAAATTATATCCACATCAGTAATTTGCAATGTTACTGAAGACTATGACTCCCTCTACAGACTGCGAGTACCTTTTTATGCAGAATTAAAAATAGCTTCATAGTGCTGCCAGAGGTGCTCTTGACTGTCAGGTATGAAAATACAACTCTAGCCCACTTGAGACATTAGGTAAAGGATGAGTTGTATTCACTGCCTGTTTTTCTGAAAATCTACCTACCACCTGTGCACTCCATAATCTCCTTTCAAATTCTGAAGTCTTTCCCATAGTTTGGAAAAGGGCGTATGAAACTACAAACTTACCTAATTAGTATTCAAAATAGCAATAAGAAATCTATAAAAATAGAGTAAGAGCATGATCTCCTTTCCTATCACCAAGCAAATGTAGCGCCTCAACAAGGTTCTGAATGAGATGTGTAAGAAAAGCCCAAGACCTACAGTAAATATTATCCAGTCAGCGGTCCTATTTTTGCTGATTTGGCAAAAAGTCTGACTTCACAATACTGTTAAGATGTCCTGTGTCACTCCGTATCAGATGAATTATAAAGCTTAGTTATTTATTGTTACTAAAAAGGCAAGAACATTTCCATGAGAGTATGGGCTGTCATTCTCAGTGCCCTGAACAAATACCAAGTTGGGCATTTGCACTTTAAATTGCAACTCCTTTAGTAATTTAAATTGTTATGTAGTGTTAATTGCTGTTAATACACGTCAATAGGACTGATTATTCTGCCTTTATTGCGTATAAGTGTATTGATATAAGTTTACATCAATATATTGTGCATACGTTTCTTGAGAGATATTGTTTAGATAGCAATGCAAGAATCCAGTTATCCTCTCTCCCCCCTCCATTTAAAACATATTTGATTTTGTATTGATTTAGTTAAAATTTAACATTGCGTGAAAAATAGAACAAATAAGAATTGAAACTTATAAAACTTTGAGGCTGCAATACAGAATAGAGCTAAATCCATTCTGGATAAGCTCATGAAGAATGTTATTGCAGTTATTTTCTTCCAGTGCAGAGATTTGAGATTCACTTCAAAATCAGTCAGAAATCAATTATCTTAGAGGTGTAGAAAATTTAAACTACAGGGACAACAAACTGGAGTTTTGAAAACACATGAAAGAATGCAAGTTAGAGCTAACACAATTTTTGCTTTGAGTCTGACGTCTGAAAAACTGTTTTGGGGGGTTTTGTTGGGGTTTTTTTCCCCCCCAAAAAATACATAGTAGGTAATACATGTACTAAATAAAGGTTTCACTCTAGTTTTACTAATTGAAGACTGTTAAATATTATGAGTACTAACTCTTGCCACTGAGACAAGATTATCTCAGATCTGAGAGAAGCAGTAACTTTTACAGCCTCTGCACCCAGAGTGTTGTATTACTACTAAGCCACTTCAATACAGAGTTAAGAGATCCCTTGATTAAGACCCATTTTGGACTCAGGCCGTACTAACACGGTAACAGGGAAAAGCCCTCTTGCTCCCATAGGTTTTTTAGGGTTTGGTTTTGGAGGAATACCTGGACAGTTTGATAGCTTGTAATTCTGAATCTACTTTTAGCGCATACAAAACCCAGTGTTTTTCACCACAAAATAAAATCAATAAGCTAAGTTCAAAACATTATTAGACATAATGTAACATACATACTTCCTCTGAAGCAAGCACATTTGGTTTTGCATCAGAAGGTTCTGTGGAACTGTTATTTACATGTGAGAGGAGTGTAACAGCTTTCATTAACTTGGCAGGCAGCCATCCTTTTAGCTGACTCAGTGCGACTATGCCTTTGGAATGCTACAGGCCCAGTTCCAGCGTCTGGCTGCAATCTGCTTAAGTCCAAACTTGGAGCACTAAAAAGACAGGTTCCACTCATCTTTAACCTAAATCTACTACAGTTATTTTGTTGCAACTTTCATTATAAAGATGTATGATAAATAAAGCACAGGTTTTGAAAATGGTACTGTGAGCAGACACATCTTGCAGACCTTTCCCTAATCTTGAAATGGCTGTGAAGAATTCTGCAAAAATGTAAAATCTGCTGATTTTAAGTACTGGATAATGTCTGTTAGAAGATTTCTGACTATGCTAATGGGAACGTTTTGTAAGCATATACTTAAAAAACCCTTTGCAGTAGCTATCAATACACAGTGCTCAAGTGTAGACTTGTATTCCATTAAAATAGTAATTTATTTCAATATTTAAAGTACACTTGTCGCTCTGGATCAGTATTCTTTTGTATTAAATTACACTCAGCTGCCAGCTCTGATAAACTGCAGTAACAAATGCAGAGGTATCCAGAGACTTTGTTCACTCATCTTCAAAGGGATGAAATGCTATAGGCAAGAATCCACTGGTCTCGTGGCCAGTTTCTTCCTGTTTTTGCTCACTTAACTGGGTTTCTCGGGTTCTGTGTACACCTGAGATATTTCCTACAATCTGGGATTGGCTTGACATTCAGTCAGCAGAAGTGATGTGAAATCCTTCTAGATTTCAAAAACTAGAAATAAAGGTTTTAGTAGCTCACCAGAGAGAGAACACCCCTTTAGGAAGCAGTGGACATGTACAAGGTGTACTTCTATAATTAAGAATTATTTCTGGGATACAAGCTTGAGCCAAAACTTACAAGAACCTGCTTATGCATGGTGAATATATGCTTCACAGAATACACTTTGGGACACACACCAGATAGGTGAGACCCAGTGTAAGTGAAACATTTTAACAACTAGTCAGAAAATGTTTGTGTGTTGGCTAGAAATACCTATTGCTATAACACACTTACTAGGGCTGGGAGTGAAAATAAGGCTTCAGCTTGCTTTGCTTGCAAGATTCAATTAATACAGCTTAAGAAATTCACCCTTCATCAACCAACTTATTTCTCCCCTGTCCTACACAAATTTCTCTGTCAATGGAAAGGTATTTTCAAGGTACTGACCTTAGAGAAACCGAAAGAATTCTCTCCACTTCCATCCTTCGCTTTAAGACTTCCTTCACCTGGCCTTTCTCTGGACCCTGCTTTATCTTTTCACGCCCAATCAGGTATATGCACTTCGGAGTGAGGACAAGATCTCGCTTCACACTCTGAAACACAAAATTGTTTGAAAATACATAGCTATGCGGAGATCAATACACTAATGTTGTGATGCTATTCCAAAGATATATAACGTACTATGATTTGGGGCAATACTGTCTTTGGTTCAAGTGAAAAAGATACTGATGTGATTAATCACACAACCTCAGAGTCAGATTGCACAGGACAGGAAAGTAGCTTTGTTCCCCATTTCCTAGCTTTCTGCCTAGCAAGTCCCATAAAGCCTTCATCCTGGGGTTTGACAATGGCAATGTTCCGATCACAAGGGTGTAACTGCTTCCCTATGTGTCTTTTAGGTCAAAGACACTTTTTTCAGGCTGGTATCCTAGCTGGTACGACACTCACATGGTGGAGTTTCTGTTAAAGGATGGTAAAGGTATCTGTAACTCCCTAGCAGAACTAATCATTAGTGGATATTGCTCTTAAGCCTACCTTAAACCGTCTATCGTATTTAGTTACGGTGTCTGCAAAATCAATCTTCTCCCGTTTGCCCACAAACTGGCGTAGCTCTGGATGGTCCTCCATGCCTATGTAATCTCCCACAAAATTCCTGTTAATGCTGTTTCGTCTTCTCTCTTTCTTGTTCAGCAATAGATCTGATGCTTAAATACCAAAAATACACATTGATTAATAGTATTTACTAAATTTTCTAAACTCATGATCTGAAAGACCTGTTTCAAGCAGAACTTTTTGGGAAGAAGCGATAACCAAATTGTTTATAACATGGAAAAAATAGTGAACGACTGCTACTAATCCTTTAGATAAGGATCCACGTGATTATTAAATCCATTCCTAACGAAGTACACTGGTGGCAAGCTCAGCAGTTCTGATGAATCAGGAGCACTTCTTGAACTAAGGAATTTCTCACTCATTGCTGGAAATTAAAGATTAACTCTTCCAAACCCAAACAATGAATGTTGTTCATTCACATAACCCAGGTCACACATGCAACTAAGCATTACAGTCCTTGGATTGATTTATATCATCTACAGACCATCTAGGTCCTGTATAACTGTGGGAAGCTTTTCCTTTTTCCATTCCCCTGGAACATCCCTGATCTCTGTCCTACTCAGGGTGGACAGAGTCTGGCTTTGTTTGAGAGTGAAACACTGGGTAGTCCAAGAAATCCATGCATGCAGAGCAGCCAACCTCATCAGTGGTACCTTAGGGGTCCAATCTGCAGTCATTCCTAGACAGTCATCTGCAATGCAATGGTTTGCTCTATAGAGAGGGAGACATTTCCTTCATCTCTTGCGGCATTCTTTCTGTTCCTGGAACCACGTGTGAAATACCTGTCATCAAAAGTTATGACCTACCTTCTTCTCTCATCTGTACATATTTTCTCCTGGCCACATACTTCCTCCATGCCTTCTGGATGGCCCTGGCATACCCATCATACTTCCTCTCCCTCATCTCTTCTAACAAAAATAGCTGTACAAAGAGACAGTAGGGCAGGTCAAACATTTTACATGAAAAGTTCAAGAAAAAGCCATATTTTACTTTGAACAACTTTCCAGTGCATTTCACTCCAGATCCAAGCTGGTGCCTCTACCACAACTATGGGATCTGAGATCAGAATGTTAAAGTAACCTTTTCTGGAAGAAATCTCTGATGCTTGAGTGGTTCTGGCTCTTACCAATCTACCCATTAATCTTGATACCCAGTGATGAACAAAGAGAAATATGGATTCTCCGTGAAATATTCTACTGGTGCAACTCAAGGTTCTCCACCAGGCCTCCATCTTCACATTCTCCAAAATTAATGTTTCTCTTGTCAGAATGTTACCATGTCTATGGGGATCTGTGCAATGTGTAATGTAACGCACTGTATTCACATACAACTTCCTTCCCTGTCTGAATTTCATACTCCCGTGTCCATTGGCTCCATTCTTTCCCAGCAGTGAATTTTGTCGGCTGGCTGTAGGATTTACAACTATGAACTTGTATTTCAGTATGATATAATAAGATTTTTGAGTCTAAAATGTTGTCAGAATTCAAGAGGAAATGCTGATTTATCAAAACAGAAATGGAAGGTGCATCCCATTTTTTGAGAATTTCCCAGGTCACACTAAAATATATGTACATTTATTGCATTAGAACAACATCATAATTATTGTAGGATACAGCATATTTCACTATAGCCTTTTACATACTTTAAGTTTAGTTAAATGTTTTCTTGCCTCATCAGAAGCACAAGCATTTGGCTAACAATTACAATACTAAATCCGTCCACTGACATGACTGTTGCTTACTATTTCCCTCTACTGTGTGTTAAATATTCATAAGGACTTTTCTTCTAGCTTTCAAAAGAGAGAAAATTAGTAAGAACAGGTATTATCAAGAAGCAAACCTGGGCTTTAGGATCCTTTTTTTAATTTGCTGCCCTAAACCATGCAAATCTAGAAAAATACTGTTATTCATATTGATCTTAAAAAGGAAACTTGATCTAGTGCAATCCATTTTCGCAGAACCTCACTTGCTCTTGTACAGTTATTTATTCAGGTGTTTGATGGAAATGTAAATAATGAAGCCTCCTTTCTGCCACCCATAAAACCTTATTCCACAGTTGGCAACTCTCCATCTACAGCAAACTTATTAAAAAATAAATAAATCTCTTCACAAACACACAAGCACTAGATAGGGTTTCAACATACAGGCATGAGTGCTCCTGATGCAAAAACTTCCTCAGCTTCAGCAGGGGCATGATCAAGCCCTTGTGCAATTCAGGTTATAGTAACAATATTGATGTCATCTCTCGTGAATACTCACCATTTATTTCTCTAACAACAATGCTAATTGCAAAATCTCAATGCAAAACAGTCTATCACCTGCAGCTGAAGGTCACAATTAAGGAAGTTCAATGAAAACATTGAGTTAAAATATGGTTCATAGATTATAAAATAAAAATACTGCATAAATTCTTTCCTAAAATATGTATTATAAAGCCTCCCCTCATACTCTGAGCAAATCAAGTATTTTTCATCTGATTAACCACAACAGGTGCTCTCTTTGGTGGCAGAAAGAAAAATTTTCATTTACCATCCAAAAGATTTTTTTTTCTCAAAAGTAATATAACTCTAGCCAATTCTTTAGTAATATAAGATGAGAGATGATTGCTTTTGATACTAAAAGATATAAATCAAGCTTTAGAATATTCAGCTCATAAAAAATTTTTCAACTTGGAATTAAAAAGGCCAAGACTATTTTTAGTAACTGTTTAAAAACTGATTTCATGGCTTTTCAAAAAATAAATTTTTGAAGAAAATGTATACAGTAATTGAAAGCATTAATTTAAATTAAAATCAAAATGCAACCCAGAAAAGTTTTACTATTTCCAGTCAACCTCATGTTTTCTTAACCTGCAGAACTGCCCTTCAATAAAACTCACAGATATGCCATTAAATGGCATATACATACAACCAGGACTTGGTATTACAAAAATGCATTAGAATGGGAAGATGCATCCATCGGAAAACAATTTCTTCCTCTTGGAAACAACCTGGTAGCATATGATGTTGGGGTACAGAATATTAACGTTTTGGCCACTTCAGAGTGAAGGGGAGCTAGATCCATCAATCCTATGTGAGCATTTGCCACTTGGCTATTAAACAGAAGACAGACACCAGCAAATTATTTCATTTCTTTCTTTGGAAAAAAAAAAAAAAAAACCCAAACAAAAAACCAAACCAGGAATAAGACCCACCCCACTTGTGAAGATATGGCTGCTGAAAATCTGTGCTCTTATAAGGGGCAAACATACCAAGCTTAAGGTATTTCAGCAGCCAGGAAAGGAAGATCGTTCCTTATATGATTTATTACATAAAACTGAAAACAAAAATACTTTAAAATTTTGGATTGATTTATCCATAAAGTAGCATAACGTCGAGAAAACAGCCATCACACAAAAATCATTGTGGTTTCTTCCCTTAATTGTTTATCTCCCAAACTAAGGCTGTACTTGGTTTGTAACTAACTGCAGTGGATGGCATGGATGCAAAATAATTTCACAGTGAAAACAAGAAAATCAGGTTTCCTACAGCGTAAAATAATGAACACAGGACTGGAAGATGTTGCTTAAATTACTAATTCTGGTCCCTTGTAATTACAAGCAACTAAGTTGTCTGTGTTAATTCAAATAAATACTTGACCAGAATGTGTACTCGCCACCACCCTATAATAAACTTGGGGTCATCAGTAAAGGGCTGAAAGTCACAACTGTAATGTCACAAAAAGAGACATCAAAGACATCCACTACTGTTGAAGGCTATCACACTGACTTTGTAGTACAAAACTCCCCAATAATCTTAGGAAATAAATCATGGCCTGTGCTACAGAGGAAGGCAGATAAAGCTCACACTTCATAATTGGCTAGCTAAGGTGTTGCTTGCAATGACTAAGTAGGATTATTCCTATACTAGAATTTCCTGCTCTGCCAACATGCACCTAAGTGCATAATAACCTACGTCTTGAACGCTATATGCTTTGTTATATAAACACGTCTCTCAGATGGCAGGAATATAAAGTCCCATTATTCCTGAACAGAGATGATACTATCTTACCCTATTTATGGTAGAAACAACACAATTTCTATTACGACTTGGAGAAGTATTATCTTTTTCCCTTTAACAGAGATCTTCCCATGTGATTGGGCACAGCAGTGTCATTGCCTGAATTACTGTTGCTCTACAGAGCAAAAAAATATGCTTCTGGAAAAGAAATGATAGCAATAGAAGTGTTCTGCTTTAATTTTGACATGTAACTTCAGGTAAAGCGCCAAGAAACCACCTAATGCTCAACTGCAAGGTATGCTATACAAACTAAGCCCAATTGCTTCTGATAAGTAAGGAATACGCGATGGTGAGTAGAGCATAGCTTTTGTCCTTGACAACTTCCCTGAATAGTGATGTAAGAAAACTGTTTTCCAACAGATTTTGTGCAGTTTAGCAGCCACAGGATAAAAACAGCCTTATGATGCCTCCCTAAGGTTCTCTTTGAATGGGATTTCAAGTTGCAGTCATTCTGGAACATTGATTTACTCGATGTCCTTATATTTATATCCTTACTATAACTGGGGGCTATTCTACTTTGATCAGTAGTTTTTGTACTGAGAAGAGGACTTATTTTCTTGGGCTAACGATCATAGATATGTTTTTATGCCATGATATTCCTTCATATGACAGATTCTTTGATGGAACGTCACCATGTGCAACCTGACACCAAAGCATCTTCATATCCCACCTCCTCTTCTTGATGCATTTAATGCTCCTTGTATTAGTGTCAAAACCACGCAGGGTCCTTAGGTACTGTGCCTGTTATAAAAGTGCCTAGAATCCCTGTACAGCCTCAAGGCACCTGTCACAGACCTGCCCAGCTTGACTTATGTTCTTATGTCTCTCCCACCTTAGCAGATATCATGCTCAACCTCTGAGTGGGCAGGCCTTTTATTTCAGCAAAACACTTTAATATTTAAAGACTCATGTTCTGTCACACTTACAGACTCTGGAGCTTTGATGAAGACTTTGGATTTCCCAAGCTGGTATTGGTCAGGATCCATGTTGACTGACTGAAGCAGGTGGAGAACTCCCTGTTTCTCTTCTCCTTTCCAGGAAGGCCAGGTTGCTTTGGTCAGAATGGCATACCTTAACCACCAAGGAGAAGAGATTAAAACCTGACATCAAACAGCAGCAACAGAATACCACTGACTCTTAGTCAGCATTACCCTGGGGGGAGGGTTGACAATTTCGGCAGGACTTACAGAAGCTTGGAGTGTGGGAAGATGCACAGTATTAAGATGTTACTTGCTTAGCAAGACCAAACAACTGCAATGAGAAGGGCAACAGTGTCCACGAGTCTCCCATTTCCAGATGCTAAGTTACTATTTGGTAACTGCAGTAGTTAATTACAGAAGGTTCTGCTGTGATCTCCTTAAGTCCAGAGCAAGGTTATTTACTAGCAATGACTTATGGTCCAGATTTAAGTACCTACACCCTTTGGTATTCTAGATTCGTTCCCAAGCGCTTGGCCAATTTCCCACTGAAGCCTTCTCTGTCTGTCTTATTCTTACAAAGGCCTTTTGTGTTTCTAAGCAAGTGGCCAGCTCATGCTCCTAACCCACCTGTTCAACAGCTGGTCTGCATTTAGCAAGGAGCCATTCTTGGCTTTATCCCAGAAAGCCTTTGGCTTGGCCTCTGGTACAAGAGGGAAGATATAGTGATGTTGGTGCTACCTGGAGGGAGCACTGGTAACTGACCACACAAAGGGCTAGGGAATGAGGCAGGGAAGTGCTATAATACCATGCCTTTGATAGGAAGAGGTGAGTAGTCTTTCTGTCTCATGGTGTTCTCTTTAAGACTTGAAAATGAATGGATGTCAGGTTGCATCTGTCCACTTTTTCAGGCTTAACTTGGGCTTTTGGAACTGCCAGGCTGCAGTTGCAAAGCTGCCTTGTTCCACTGCCCACAAAGGAGCAATGATGAGCTTTAGCTGCCTCAGCATGTCTATGGATAAATAACTTCTCTAGCAGCAGCTATTTAGACTCCTTCGACAATGCGCCTGGAGAACAGCTAAATATGTTGTGACAAATTTCTCCCCCAAATCTTTTATGTTCTTTACTCTTGACAATTTTTTTAATGACTTAAGCATACTTGAGTTATATAAACTAAATCATGCTTATTAGTAAAACTATTCAACTAAAGAAAAAAGTGATAAAGTATGGAGTTCAGTTTGTTGTAATTCCCAAGTTCTTGTTTCTTAAGAAGATTTAGGCAGCTCCTAATAAAATGTTCTCAAAAATCACACAAGGAATTGTTAGAAAATTCATTAAGGGAATGTTCATTACTCATTCTTGTCATATCTAAAATGTTACCCAGCCAGGAAGCAGAAACAGTGTCATGCAACTTAAATAACAATACCCGCAAAGAAAAACAGCAAAGAGTTAAAAAGGAAGGTATCACAAAAACCAAACACCTCTGAATAGCAAGTATATGAAAAGAGAAAGCTGACATGAATAATTCAGTAGGATTCAAAAAGGTCTACTGATGTTATCATGTTCAAATCTATTATTAGTTAACAAATGCTCAGGTACTATGCATGATGGTGTAACAAAGTAGCTCTTATACCATCTTAAATATAGAAGTATATTATACATAATCTATGTTTACAGACAATGTGTACACTTATATATTTATGTAATTTATCAGTATCATGGGATAAATAGATGCAATCTAGTAAGGAGTTGTAAGTTAAAGTAAATCCCAGCTTATTTAATTAACAGCCTCTTTTGCAGGTTCATCACGTATTGCCAACAGTATAGTTGTATAGGTGGGTCTAAGCAAGCCTGAATTTAAAGGAGCTGATGTTAATAAAGGCATTTGAAACTGCTACCTTCCACACAACAGCATTTGACACTACATTTCAGCATGTTACAAATTCTTTCCTACATCTTCTGAGCTGTAAAGGAGGGCACAGGGAAAAACATGACTTAAGACCTTTTAATATAAGTAAAGCTCTTGGGTACAAAATAAGAATACATTTGAAATTCTCCTTTTTCATAAACTCAAATTGACTTCATATATTTTACTGATGTGACAAGTCTACAGGGCAGAAGAAAGATTATTCTGTAACATGCACCAATTAAGCATTTCACTGTTTTATAACGGTTCTAAACTGCTGTTTAGAAATAGCACTTTCCTCTAATGTACTTGTGCATGCTTCCCATTAATCTGGTCATGTCAATATCCATGTATCTAGATTTTTCAAGCTTGTGTAATTTGATCTTACAGAGGATTTCGGCACAAGTACTAAGCGTCTTCTTAAAATGCTTCTGAAACAATTTCAAATCATGACTGCCCCCCCCAAAATTATCTATTATAAATTCACAGTAAGCGGTTAGGTCCTATGTATAAATATGGGGGTATGGAGTTCAGCTTTCAGATTGGTTATGCGTTGAAACACATAGGCCTTTTCAGTGACTGTGGCTTTTTGCATGCAAATGTAAATTTTGTACATAAAAGTCTATTCAGTCCAGAAATCTCCACTTATATGGAGCTGCCAAGGAACGCCCAATGAAAACAAATGTACAAGCATGCATTTCCTGTCCATCCCATGCCTCAGCCCACTTTTACTCACACTGACTCAGGGTGTCAGAACAGAGCTTGTTCTGGATGCTAGGGAACTGTGAATGGAAAGGTTGCAGGAAGAGTTTTACTCATAACAAAATGTTAAATTTAACAAGACTAATTTGAAACAAACGGATGAATTCCATAAAGAATGGTTTCACTTGCCTGTGGATCTCTACATATAAAATGAAGTATAGAAATCTATTCACCTTCCAGAAGTACCATGTAGCTTTCCTTTGTGCAGGCCTCTCAGGCAGATTTCTAGAACTGCACAGCCCTCACAATCAGTGTTCAACAACCGTGGAGGCTAGATTTAATACACATTATTAATCTGTTATTTTGTCTCAGCAACAGTCTGCGTTAAGTAATGCAACCCGAAGCATATTCATGTTTATATGTCTGGGCTTGAAGATCATGAAGAAAAAGGGATTTAAAATTGTTCCATAATGAAAATTGAGTCCATACTTTAAGATATATTAGGTCTGTCTATTACTAGATGATTAGAACATTCTCTGTATTATCATGAAGTATAATAATTGGCTTTATTCTGTGATGTCTGATTAATTATACTCCATTCCTTGCAACAACTGATTGGGTTTTTTGTTTTATATTCTTAAATGTAACACAAAGACTTCCAACAAAAGCTCATTTGTCATGTAATGCCCCACTTTGGGCATTTATTAGCTGTATGTCTCAATTTTCTAAAAAACAGAAGCTGAATGTTGTATAAATCTTCAAATTGCTCTTATTTAAGAGGATTTCATTAGTAGTGGAGGTAGTTAATCATCTTAACAGCTGGTCCTAAGACACTGAAAAAAGGATTGGTCTTACAGAGCTCTGTCTTGGTTTCATTCAGTGAGCAGCTGCAGTAGTTTGAGTTGTAACCATTCCCAGCTGTTTGAACACCAATGGAAGGATATAATGAGCAATTTAAGCTAAGGTTACTCTTCACACTTGAATGGCAGGCATGTATTTCTTTACCTATCTTCTGTCATTGGGAAAGAAGAGTTGGGACAGCTAGAGCAGTAACACTTTAAACAAAGGCTAGCAGCTAGAAACTCAGATTCCAGGCTCTGCAGCTCATAACTCTAAGTTCCCTTAACTCTTTTTAACTTTGAGGAACACTCTCATAGCACTACAAAAAGAACTGAGGTCTTAGGCAAGTTTACAGAAAAATGAAAAGACTTTCAAAGACACAAAGCCACTCTTTAAGACACTTTCAAATCTCTGTGTAACCTACATTGTGAGCAAGGTAAATGGGGAAAAAGGAAAGCGTAAGTGGGAAATGAGAAGCTTTCAAAACTTGCAACTTCCTGTTCTCCTCATCATGTAAACAACTGTGCTGTAATACTTCAAAATGAGTATTACCCTACCTCTGCAAAAACTTCTTGAAAACCCGCCTGTAGGCATAGCCAGCTCTTCTTACTCGAATATTTTCTTTCAGACCTAAGTATTCCACTTGATGTTTTACCCTGTGGACAAAAACAATGCAAGATTTACAATCCATTTTATTTCAGCATATTTGTGGATTGAGGTATTCTTAAAAGTCCATATCATGTTTAAAGACTATTGACTTCTAAAATTCATGCACAGGTATATGAATCTATTCCTGCACATATTTTTGCACACACCATGCGTACTGCATGGCAGGAAGAATATTCAAGGCAGGTAGACTACGTTACTGAAATACATGTAGCACGTTTACCTTAGCATTTTTTCCAAGTTTAACTTCCCATCTCCTAGCTAACTTATGTATACATTTCTTAACTAATATTATTACCCATAAAAGGCTAAGTAACTATTACCTATACAACTACATAGCTGGTATCCAAGGGAGTGGGAAATTGTTTTGTGTTCTTTTATTGTAGGTTTCACTTATGTTTTACATAGCTCAAACATCAACAGTAGCATACAGTAGCTCTTTTTTGGTTGTTCTGGAGACAGGACCGAATCTGACGGCTGGAGAAAGCCCCAGATGCCACACTTTCATTACACAAAGAATCAGAAAGAAGAAAGCCAGGCCAGTATATTAACGAAAAGCTAGCATTCCTCCTAATTTTACCATGCTGCAAAGGAAGGATTTGAGGATAGGCACAAGACTGGCTGAAGCATGCCTGGTAAGCTTGTTCATGGCATACTTTAATTACAAACAAAAACTGAGCTGGTACCAGTCCCACAGAAAGTGTTAATGACTGCGGAGGGACTCTGCTGCACATGTGAACTGAAACATCATTATCCCAACACCATTACAGTTCCCTTATGCAAAACACGTTCATTTAGGTTCTAAGCAGGGAACAAATATGCCCCCATGAATCTCAAAGCAGAAAAACAGCAAAAGGAAAAAAGCTTTCTTTTGGCACCTTTTCTTCTTTCTGAAGCTCCGGTACATTACTTTGTGTTCCTTCTTACACTTCCTGCTAGTCTACTATTTAATGCTTGGAGATTTGATTTGAAGAATTTCAGTTAGCTTCCTTAACAATGTATGACTCCTGCGGTTTTCCTTTGCATCTCCTTAATTTCCTCATCTAAGTCATGTGGCTGGAAGAGGCAATGTCAGTTTTTAACTCTGAAATGTGGTGTTCAGGGGCTTCTGTTGCTGTTCTTTTATAGGGCAAATTATAGAAGCTTTAGCTTTCAGTCAGAAATATAAGCGTTGTTAAGATTTTAGTCCTGCAAGTTTAACAAACAGTATATAAAAGAGCATTTATTTACATATAATCAAAAAAAGTGAGCCTGTAAGGAGCTGTTTAATTTTGTTTTGCTTACTATTTCTCTGATTTTACAAAAGATTTTTCAAATCCTGAAAAACTCTTGGTTAATTCAATGTTATTTCTCTAGCTATTTTCAAATGTTAAATTTCAATATAAAGTGTATTGCCCATTGATTTTTTTTTCCCTTTTTTGGTTGAGACATTCTTTTCACATGACTCATAGTATAAAGAGAAAAAACTTTTGAAATCCCATGCTACAAATGACAAAAGCCCTTCACAGTTATTTCTTATTTTTAAAGAACACTTATAAGAGGTATTTTACTAAATGGTAATACTGCTCTTTTAGCTTATAATAAAGAATACTGCATATTTTAATCTTGCTGTGTTCAAGGAATAAAGTATATTTTGTACCAACTCCAAGAATTCTGGTAGAGTAGAAAGCTGGTGGACAAAAATACATTTTCCTGTTTATAGCTTTCCCTCCTGTTCACATCTGGAATAATGCACTGGAGCAACAGTATTACTCCAATTTTCTTACTGTCCTGCCAGTATTAGTGTCCAGCAACAGAGAATTTGAGACATTCTTCTGTTTTTTCTTTTCTTTCTGAGGAAAGGCACACTGAAAATCTCCCTCCAGGCATCAACCTCAAGCAGGTCAGGGTCTGGGAATTCAGCTAATGCAGCAATTTTGAATACAAGTCCAAGTGGCTGTGCCAGGACCTGAACAAAAACACATTTCAAGAACACCCCAATTTTTGGAATAACTAAGGTATTATAAAAGGTTTAGATATTACACAAGGTCTATGTTTCAGTGCTAAATATTCTGTAATTATTCAACAGCAGTACAAAGCTGGAGTGACATGGCCTCTGCAAGCATGAAGACAGACAGGTTTTGTGGAGGTTTTTTTTCCTTTTTCAGTAACATTTTCACTGTCTAGCAACATGCTACTATTAAGCAGATTAGATATGCTACTCCCATCACATTGACTATGGCAGCATGTGTATGATAAAGCATTATGTGATCACAGAAGAAAACAAAAAACCCCTAAACCAACATTCAGCAAAGTATCATAAACTAAACTCAGTTATGTTCTACATTTCCCTCAACACAGAACTTTCTCACAGTAAAATCAGGAAGCAACAAAATTAAACTTAAGTTTGAGTTGTCATATGCATATAAATTTCTCTTCCCCAGACATGTCACTAACTGCTATAGCATATGTATCATGTGAGGTCCTAGTATAATATATGGGAAATCACAGTTTGAAGTGGGAGAGAATGTTAGAATTTTTAAACAGGGATGGTAAAAATATATATATCTTTAATATATTTTTTTTCAATAAGAATTACTTCCTTTATAAGAACTACTTCCATTTGTGTCTGAGTGTGATAGTATACAATCCTTTGTATTTCACTTGTTATCAGCAGCTGCTGCATTTGCCAAGTATCATCCTCATTATGGGAAAACAAGAAGAAATCTTGCCCATTTTTGCTCCAAAAGGGGTTTCCTGAAAGCTGGCCTTTTCTCAGGACTAGGTTTTTGTTTGTTTGTTTCATTGGTTTCCTAGCAACACCTTCCACAATAATAGGCCTGTTTTCCAGTATGTAAATGATTGATTTTAAAAGCCCCTCAACTTATAGTTAAAAGTTTTAGACATACTTTTTCCAGGACCACTTACTTTCCTCCTTTGGTCCCCAGTGTCAGTGGAAAATTAAGTGCCAGATAGTAGGATTTTCAGGGGTGGAAAAGCTAGGGAAAAAGGGTCTACATTTACTGCCAAGACCTGAATGACACTTTCAAATGCAGTCCCAATTGTGGCTTCTGTAAGTGCTCGACATCTGCATGCAATTGTGCTAGTCTGCATGCCAAATGGCAGGAAGTGAATTCTGGTGTGTTGCTGATATGGTCAAGAATGCTTTTTATCAGACTTTGCAAGTTGTTTCACTGTGATAAAAATAACCACTTGCTTTATCAGCACTTTTACCAATATCAAAAGTACTTGGTATATAGTAATAAATGTTATCTCTATTAGGACCTCACATAGTATACAAACCGTACTGATCACCTACCTCAGTGCAAAAAAGAGTATCTTTTTTCAGATAATAGGAAGGTGCTATAAAGCATCATATAGTTAAAGAGGCCTTAAAACAGATGCGATAAACCAAACTGATGATTTAGACATCTATTCAATGTCTACAGAACCACCTGATATGATATTCTAGTGACTTCTCTTTTAACCTTCATCAGCCAGCTCTATAAAGTCAAGAAGTAAAAAAGGAACCTTCTACATTCTTGGCTATAGAGACTTTTTGGTAAGTTTGATACATAAAAGCAGATAGACATCCTGCTGGCTTTTTAGCTACCTAATAGAAGCTGTTTTCAAAGCATAAACCAAAAGTTAGAATTGATGTATAATGCATTTGGTGCGCAAATTCTACATGGAAAACTGAGTCTTTAATGTACCGATTGTGTTACTGTCATGCAAATGTTGATTATTCATAACTGATATGAGAAAAGCTAAGAACTGCATATTACTAACTGCTGATTTAGACCAAGTGACCACAGCTTATCTTCAAGGTTTAGGGGAGGTCATGCCAGATTTAATTTCTGAAGGTTTTAGAATATCTAGTTCTGTTTGTCTGTAGGCTGTGTGATTACAAATTACGAATTTTTGTGGCTTTTTTTGACTATTAGCACTGTTTCTCATCACATACTCTGTTTATCCATACCTGCTCTCCTCCCAGTCTCGAGACTTCTTTGTTTCATTTGGTTTGATGCAGCGGATGTAATGGGGCGTACACTTCATGAGGGTGCCAACCAGGTCATTTGCTTGTTTCTGTAAAATTGAGGGAAAACAATAGCATCTGAGCTGAACAGGGTGAATTCTGTGAGAGAATTCTAAAAATTATCAACCATCTGCTGATGATTCAGTTGACTGGATCCAGTTGACTTTGGTCTTTCTCCAGAACAACCAAAGTGTCTTTGGATAATAGGCACCTCATGAAAAATTTATCAGTAAATAAAAGGCACCATTAATTCCAGCTATGTGATATATTTAAACTATTATATAAGAGTATGGAGTGACAAGGAATGCATTAGGTGAACTTGACTGTCAGGGTGAAATATGAGGAAAGAGGTTAATAAAATATCGATTTCCAAAGTCTGCAGGTGTGTTATCTAAGTGTATATTTTACAACCAGTCTCCAAAAAGATGCTCGCCTTCTAACACTTGCTGCCTTATTCAAGGCACATTATGGTCAGTAGAAAGACTTCTGTTGACTTCAGCGGGCGTTGGATCAGGCCCCACTGCATTTCTGCACTATAAAGAGACCAGTTATCTGTAGTTAATTGTAGGACATCAAGTGGCTGAGTGAAGGGGTTCATTCATTATGCACATGCAAGTACTATTATCACTACCATTAATTGCTCATTTGGAAAATTCATTGCTGTAGAATGCAGCTGAACAAAACATTTAATGAATAGTGATGCTGGGCAAAACATGATTCTAACAGCTGAAACAATGCATCACTTTGCAATCAAGATACTCTTGATGTCTATCTTTAAAAATGTCTGGACAGTAAAAAACAGCAAAGACTACTTTTTTTTTTAATTTAGATATCCATACACAAACATACACCCATATATGCACATACTAACACAGCAAAACTAGACATACTTTGATTTTACTGCCTGCAGTGGTAGGACGGCCCTTCTTGTCCACTTGAAGATTTTCAGGAAACAGAGCCTTTATAAAAGGCCTAGGAAAGAATTAATAAAATAGTGTTGGCATAGAAAGACAATTCAATGCAGGATTGTCAAGGAATATGCTGTAAAAGTTGATAATTGAGCAAAGTATAAATAGCTATTTCTATTAATCTGGTGTTATACCAAATCTATTTTAAGATTAGTATTTTCCATGAGCTTCATTTCTCATAGAGAACCCTTGCTATTTTAGTGAGCCTTGGAAGACATGATACCAGACTTCTAGACTCGAAGAAACGCGCACTTCTTAAAAAGTAAGCATCAATTAATTAAAATACATAACAAAAAAAATGTTACTTTATATGTTAAAACAGTGCCTGTCCTGAGAGAATGCCAAATCACTGATGGCCTTGTTTGAGGCCAAAACAAATGGCTGTCATTATACCATTTGATTCTGACACTGCAGTACCTTACTTATTCAGATTTGCAGAAAATGAAGGTCAATATAATGCAAGTGATACTGTTCTACTGCAGTGATGTTTTATTTCCACTTTTATACAAGTGAGTTCACAAGTTGTGAAGTAGAGAAGTCAGGCCCTCTGTATCCGTCTGAACTAACACGTTATTCCTAGCTTTAAGCAAGTTTTGCTTACGTACAAATCACTGCTCTGCATGAGTTCAATCAAGTCCATGAAAAGAACATCCCGATTTCTCTCGCAGAATCCATCCATATCATAAGATACCTGGGCCAAGGTGGAAATTGATTGTTTGTGGTAAGTTGAGAACCCAATAATTAAAGAAAATTTAAATTCTGTCCTCATCAATAGCTGTTCTGAACTTTTTGGTTAGTCTGGTATAACTTAAAGATACTACAATGATCACTAAATCCTTGTATATATTAGTTAACTCTCTCACAACAAACATAAAGGAATTTCATCCATATATTTAAATTTGGTGAAAAAGACTGTTACAGAGCCAGTGAATGGAATATGCACAAGTGAATTTAATACTGAATTTTATTGAAGAAAAATTTTTGCATGATAAGGATTTACTGTTATTAACTATAACTGCAGGAAATCATGAATAGTCTGAGAAATATACCCAAAGATAGAACTGTACATTATATTCCCAGCTTTATTGGTGTATCATCACCTAAGGATCATTTTTATATCTGAATTCTTTAAACTTACTGCTACTATAACCAACAATTAAGATTATAATTAATAAAAGACTAGGGGCATTTATTTATTACATTTAATATTAAGTTCTGGTTAGTATGTTTGATAGGAGAGATGAGTCTAGGCCTTGCTGCTAAGTAAGGGACATATGTTAGGGCATATTTGTTCTAAACTCCCTACATTGTGAAAAGAGGACACCGTCTCCTGAGATAATCTGGCTATTTAAAATCAAAACAGCCGCTACAGGGCTTCCCCCTTCCTTTCATTACTGGTCTTTTTCTTTATAAATACATTACGCAGAATTCAGTGATGATTTTTCACATTACCTTTCCAGCATAATGATGAATGATAAATCCCTGGTTCCAGCTGTTGAAATGTTCATGAGTCCCAATCTGCATCTGGAGTTTTTGAAGCAGTGTTTGGTCAGCTCCTTCTCCCACTGCATGCATCGTGGCACATACATCATCTAAAATACTCATAATCCCTGGGGGATTCTAATGCATTGGAGAAGAACAACAAAAACAGCAGAAGAAGTGAGGAAAAAAAAATTACGATGCCAATTTTCCCCCCAAACAGAAAATTATCTTTGCTACAAAAACACTAGAGCAAAGTCACAGAAGGAAGAATTCCCCCCCAATCAGTAGAGTTCACAGGAGAGATTAATTTGTCCACAAGCATGCAAATAGTTTAAGGAGAGATGCCACTTCATGTAATGATAGTGACAGTGGGAAATGATGGGGAAAACAATGATTGCTGTTAAAAAAAACAAAACAAAAACCCCAAAACACCCAACATTTGTTTTAGTTTTTAATTCCTTCACAAAGCAATCTTCTTTCTCATTCCCCCCAAAAATAAACCCATGTCTGAGGTAAGTATTTAAACTCACATGCTGTAGTTTGACAAACTTAGAGCTAAATATCTAAGATTGTTACAGAAATCCTATCCTCTTCCTCGTTATCCTGATACAGATAGAAGATGGGCAAAATCTGATGTGCATTTAAGCGCAAATCACTACACTACTTGAAGTACTGTTAAAATTATCTGGTTTACATGAGGACAAAGAACTAGCTGAAAAACAACCTACTTCTGTCCTAAAGGACAACTCAACATTTGTTGTCACCTCAAACCAGAATATAAAGACTTTACACTGCAGAACATTCTGTGGAACAAAGACATAAAATTTCTTTTATCTACAACATTTCCTAATACTACCTCTTCACTTGTTTCTGCTTAATTTGCGACAGTACCTCTAAGGAAGCTGGTATTGTAGCTTCCCCAAACTGAAATACATCTCCCAGGGACACAGACAGCCTTATCAGATGTACAGAAGAATAGGTCATGAAGTTCATGATAAATTTAGGTGGATAAAATTCTAATTTCCATCATTATATTTTTTAGTCAGCCATCAATCATGCTACCTTATGGTTCTCTTTTTGGTCGATATCTTAGGTAACATATATCCTAGATGACATATCTTAGCGCTCTTATAAGACGTCTTATATAAGATTTATATATAGGCTTAGTATGACTCAGTAACTGAACAACAGTATTTGCATTTTTCCTATGAATGTTCTTGACAGCAAAGCAGTTGCCCAAATATTTTAGAGAAAAATCTTGTTGTTTTTTCCATCTGTTTGTTCTAAATACTTACCACTTTGTTCTCTATAAGGTCACACACTATTTTGTTGTTAAAGTAATCTATTGGTGTCCATCTAATTCCTTCTTGCACGTATTCTTCCTGTTAAGTAAAAAGATAGATGCAAATACTCCTTTGCACCATGGATGCAGCACTAGATTTACAATGCACTACATAACACAAGCTCTGCACTACTCACGTTCAGAAAGACTTGTCAAATGTGTGACTGGGGGGAGGTGGGATGACCCTAATGATAGTTAAATCCAGCTCTCTACTGCCTAAGAGATGAATCGGAATCCCTCTCTGTTCTCCCCACACATTCTTTTGTCATTCATAGCCCTTGAGTAGTTACTGAGAAGAGCAGGAATATTTCATCAGTGCATTTATTGTCACAGCACTTCACAAATAGTAACAAAGTGACTTTTACAGTATCTTGACAGTGCACCTAAGCATCCATATCCTAATCTATTTCAAAAATTAAGATTGTCACAGGCTTATCAAGGATCAGACCCCCAAAACAACACATTTAGAAATGCACATGAAATGGAGACACAGCTCTACTTCTTATTTCTGTACGCAATTACTGTAACCATAAAGACATCTACAGACTGACTGGGGAAAAAAATTCATACTAAAATTTGATTAAATTGACTCACTCAGTTGCATACATATGAGTTCAGCTAGACACTTAGCAGGTCATTTGTGTGCTCAACTGCAATGATCAATTACTTTTGTACAAAGGCAATTGTGTATGTGCATTCTTGAAAACATTGTCCTAAAGTTGGTGCCAGGCCTGAGCTCATACTCTACACAATGCTTCTGTCTCAGCTGCATTCTGTCTGCCCTCCCATGCAGAAGCTCACATTCATGTAAAGTGAGATTTTGCAGTAAGACTGTGAGCAGAGAACTGCAAATACTTTCAGAAGTATTTTTGCATGTCTCAGTAATCTATTTCATTCATATATATATTGGGGGGGGAAGGGTGTGGAGGAAATTGAGAAAAGTATTCCCATTTAACTGTGTGTCATGTCCAACGAAAGTACAGGGATGGAACCAAGCTGCAGTTTTCCATTTCTGTCAATGAGTCAGAATATGCAGCAAGTCTGGGCAGAATCATATGACTGCATCAGTACACCGTATGATGGACTCACTTCTGTGCCACTGTATTAGAGAATAAATGTCTGTAGCTGATGTGGTTTACAGTTTTAGGGTTAGCCAACCACAAAGGGTTTTTTTTTTTTTCCTTTGTCTTGCTTAACAAGGCAAATTTTATTGTTAACAGATGATGGAACCTCAATTTTTCCACCAATTGAAAAAGCAATAGCTCATTTATGAATTCAAAAATAATAAATGTCTGGTTACCTGTTCTGCCTTCAGTGTGAGTTCAATAAAAATCTGCTGTAGTTTTTCATTAACGAAGTTGATGCAGAACTGTTCAAAACCATTTTTCTATAGAAAAGGAAACAATTTTAAAATTAGTCTCATGCTTTATATACAATAACTCTTAGTTCTTATGCTGGCAATAAGCTTCAAAGAAACACTGTCAATGATGGATTGGTTGCTGACTTTATAGACGTTCTGTGTAATCTCAGATCTTTCTTTTAAGATCAATGACCTAGTTTCTTTGAAGTTTTTTCAATAGTTCATATTTATTAAGTGAGACATTACCAGTGAGAACTCAATGTACAGGAAGCTGGGTTGGGGTTTTTTTCTTTTATTCTGGCCACAGGATTTTTTTTTTCTGTTTTGGATTTTTTCCCCTCTAAATACAAAAAACTCTCCCAGGTCAGATCAGCTCAAACCCTGAGTATTGCATTGTCTTACCTGGAATATTTCAAAGCCATAAATATCAAGGACACCAATGTTATATTCTTCATGGTCCTTCTCCATAGCCTTATTAATAGACTAATAAAACAGAAAGAAAATGTAAAACGAAGTGTAGTTTATATATTTAAAAGATACATTCATATCCTTAAATCTTTATATAAAAATATTTGGTTTCTTCAAAAAGAACACATTTGAATGGAATACAAATATATGTAATACAATATTTTACTTTCACTTTTTAACAAAGTGTTATTAACAGCTAGGAAATGAACAGAGGATAGTATACTATCCTCTTTTCCAGGTTAGTGAGCCTTTGGATCTACTGTCATGATGAGGGAGACTTTCGAGACAGTAGCAGTGCCACCACAGAGGACACTTCCGCTTCATCTAGGCAGCATCTGTGGCCAAACATAAGGCTTCTACCCCACCAATCCAGTCCAGGGTCTCATTCTGAACAAGAGAGTACTTTAGCATGGAGAATGGAATTTGACCATGTGCTCAAATGCTACATCGGGATGCTGAAGGGGTTCTTTGCAGGAGAGTGGGGTAAGAGAGCAGGGGGCCATAACCCACTAATTCTGCTCATCTGAAAATGCTCAACTATGTAGGAGAAAGACTCGGAGAAGTATGGATGCTGTCAGGAAGGAGATGTCAGAATATCATACGGGACAGCTGTGGCAGGAGACTGAGCAAATACAGTGCTGAAAGCACAGCTCATTTGCTTCAAAGAAAGTGTAGCATTTGTCTCATAATCAGTGCCTTGTATTTGATATCTGTGGTCATGCTCCCACTGCACTCCTCAGTGCTGCTGCTAAGGTTTAGGCAAAGAAACGTGAAAGAAATGACGGACAAGAAAAGCACTGCAAGGAACATTCCTAGTCTACTTGTTTTGATACTTCAGTAGAATCAAGCAAATAAAACTTACATCCACCAAGTAATCAAAAACACGGGAATGAAGGGCCTTGGCCAGTGCATCCCTGGTGTAGCAGGCTTGTTCCACATTTAGCGTTACATTAATGGACTCAGATTTGCCTCCCCACTTGCTGTCCATCTGTCTGCTGGTCAGTTTTTCCTTTAGGCGGTCCTGATTAATTCCCAGGAGAAAAGCAGGGAAAGCCAAAACTGCAAGAAAGATCAGGGTTGCTGGATTATGACTTACAGACTAAACCAAAACAGAACAAAGGAAAAAAAATTAGCTGTATCTCTAATAACAATCAGCAGTAATAAACCTCATGGGGCATGCAGCTTAAAAAGAAAGAGGAGGGATTTATGTCTTTAAAATTTCCCTAAGCTCCCCAATGACATTTTGAACTCTTTACTTACATGGATTTCAATTAAGATAAACAACCGTGAAGTAAAATAGTCAGCTATTTCGGTACCTTCAGTCCTTCAAACATGTAATCTGGCTTAAGTCATAGTTTTGAACTATGTGGTTCAAACAAATCACTTGTGGAGGAGATGGAAATAAACACAGAATTCACACATTAAATAAAATTGACGCTATTGAAAATTCTTTGTAAAAATATAATAAAGAGTATGCTATCTGCTTCCTAATATTCTTTCCCTTTCTTCTTCTAAGTTAGGATACTGCAAAAAGGTTTCAATTGCCTTGCCATTTATTTGGTTTTGGTTTTTTAATCCCTTATTCTGAAGTACTTTGCAAATTCTGGTTTCCCTTGTTCAAAAGTAAAGCAGAAAAATACATCTGTGCAATAAGCAGCCACAAGTCTAGTATTCTTTGCATTCTTAGCACATGGTGCAGACGTTAGCTGCAAGTGTCACACACCTTAAGGAATCAAGAAAAGAGAAACAGCTTGAAAGTGTATGGAAATAGCTCCCAAGGGCAGATCTTAGAGTTCGTATTGCACCTCCGCTAAACCACATAATCCTCTAACAGTGTTTCCTCCATGTTCCATTGCTTTCAGATCCACATTACTGGTGTGAAGAGGATGTAACATAATCACTAAGGCAGCAGCCACTTGTGCTGTACACATCTGTAACGTCACAGCACGATTTCACTAAACCCTTCAGTACATTAATCCAAAATTATTTTTAAAACTGCAAATAACCGCCAGCTTTCTGAAATCTAATTTATTACCATCAGCTAGCTGATTACATTTACCCTAGGGTACTAGGAACCACACAACTAACCAAAGTTGAGTCACTGGCAACATCTCTGGTAACTCACTGAGAACTCAGGTTGAAGAGCACATGAAAAGGTCAAACATCATATGCTTTAAAATAGAAAAGAATGTAGGTAATTATAGACCAAATATGCTCACATATACTGTAAAGATGCCAGAGTAAGTATTTAGCCAACGCTACTGTAAGAATTTATGAAGATGGTATAATGGTAAGAACCACCATGCATACCTCAGAAACTCTTGCTTCACAGTGCTAACCATTTACTGTAAAGGAAGAATAGCTGGACATGACTTGATGTAACTTCACATTCTTAAGATGCCTGATTACTTTCCCTAGTTAGGGACCATAGTGTTACCATCTAGAAATTACTATAAAGCAGGATACGCATGTAATTGAAAAAGTGATCCTCAAAGAATAATCAATAGCATTCTGTCTAATAGTTTTAAATACAATCTGTGAAGAAAAGCTGAAGAAGACTAGGTTCACTTCATCAGTTTTCAGAAAGTGTAAAACAAATCTTTCAATATAATGCAAGCGTAAAGAGGGATGGTTTAAATTGTTTTCTGCATCCAGGAGAGAACAGGTAGTATTTGACATGATTTGCAACATAGAAGATTTAGAATAAATAATGAGAACATTTTTTTCAACTATTAATATAATCAAGCACTGTAACAGATAGTAATCACTGGCAGTTTTAAAGAAGTATTTGTCTAAATGTCTGTCAAGAATGGTCTGTACAGATTTGATTCTGACTCAGAGTAAGAGACTAGCGTTTTTGGTGTCTTGAAGAACGGCCTTTGCATGTTTTTCTGCAGTTAGCTGTATAATAACAAGAACACTATTGACCAAATTCTTAAACTTTTTATCATTTCAGACTTACGCAAAGCATGACTTATCAGTGGTCTTTCATTGTGTTTTATCTTTCGTGGCTATTCAGGCTATAAATGCTTGACTGTTTAGTTGGCTAGGACAAACAGTAAACTGGGGGGAGGATTAATGGAAAGAGAAGTGAACCCAACTTTCAACTTCATAATGCAGAAATTGTACTAGACATTGCTATTTCTTCTCTGGCTTCTTTAAAATGCAGTATGTCTATGAATAAGTTGTATATGCATTCTATCTGCTAATTTTTTTGATGTATTATTCATACACAACTTCTGTATTTATATCCCAGTGAGCAAGAGAAATATGGTGTATGTGGCTCATCACAGAAATACATTCACATTTATCAACTTATTTTCAACTCATGTCTTTTCAATTTGTTACTTTTTGATGCAACATACTCTGTATCTATCTCATCTGGCTATTAAATGTCTTGATTTCATTGAAAGATTTAATACTGTGATTTAAATGGAAGCACAGCAGTTCATGTGGAATCGTAAGGCATATAAAAAATCCTATACTTTTCTTTGGATGTATAAAGTGCCACAAAATGTTTTTCTTTGGGTTCACTTACTATTTTCTCAAATTAAGAAATTAAGGTTAAAAATTAGTAATTTTTATTTCCCAATTTCTTAAAACAAATAGCAGGAGAGTACTAATACAGTTGAGTGGGAAGTTGACTGCACAAGATAACTTTCTTCATATTTAACTTACCTAAAACTAAACAAATACAGTTTTCCTAAACATAAGGACCATTTGGAAATAAGGGAACAGATAGATATGTATAAGCTACTACATATGTTGTGCTTATCCACTCTGACCTTGAACTATCAAGGTAGTACAAAATCAACACTAGGTGCAAGGTATAAATCATGACAACAATGTTTAAAACTCAAGATCCATTAATCTTTCAACATCTTGCTGATGTGGGCCTAGCTGATACAAAACAGCAGCAGGAGGTGAAGGATGCAAGGACAGTGCATTGTGGATAAGGAAATAATAAGGAAATAGTTACACAGTAGATGTACCTAATAATGAGGTATGGGTTGAGAAATTTGAGACAGGGAACGTAACTGTAGTATGCAAATTCTGCATTTCAATTCGATTCTGAGTTTCTGTTTTCAAGGCACCTCTTCTGGATGCATGTACATATATATACAGACCTGAGCGCTGACTGTGTACCTGAGCCTGGGGATACTCCACAAGTTGGTAGCTGCTTTCACATGGCGACGAGGTCAGACAAACCACATAAGAAACAGGTGTGTTTATGAATGCGTGCTGATGCATTGAAAGGAGCAGAGTTCAAGTTTGCTTGAAAGCGTTTGTCACAATTTCTATTATTTCATACGCAAAGGCTGGAAAAGGATTTCTTAAATTCAAAATGCAAAATTGCACTCCTATTAAGTTGGTGGCATTGTACAAGACAAAACAGGGGCCTCAGTACCATTGGTTTTGGAAGAGAATCTAAATTAGCAGCCTTGCACTGTAAGAAATGATGCACTGTGTTTGGATAAGCAGCTCAAGACTGCAGTTCACCTTATGCCATCTGGGTTTCAGCCCACTGCTAATTCTATAACAGTTTCCAGAGGTACTTACACTCCTCACTCTCCACCCCTGCATAGTTGCCAACTTCTTTGAAGCTGATGTTTCCCAAATGCAGTATTCCTGCCACTATCTGCAGCACCAATGCCTGTTCCTCTGCAAAGATCCCAATCACACTCATTGCATGCTGGGAAGAAAAAAAAAAATTGAATCAGTTGAAGAATCTGTTCAATGACTCTTGTCATAGAAGTCCTTTTAAAATTTTGATGTTAAAAATTTGAGTTTTTCAAAACAGTTCAAATATCTAAGGTAACCAAATTTCATTACAGCCTGCCCTGAAGTTTTAAAAGGTACCAGATGTCCTACTTCAGCATTTTTGTATTTTTTTTGAAATACAGAAGCCAATACTTCTACACCATTTAGAAGATGTGTTAGTAAAATAAATTCTGGAAAAATTACAGTTACTAAAAAACAAGCACCGGCTTTTAAGTGCACACTAAAAATAAGTAGTTTCATTGCAAAATGGGAAACAATGAATTTAAGAGACAATGATTTTATTCCTTCTACACAGACAGTTTATCCATTAAGACAAAGAACTGTGAAGCTGTACTAATGACTCTAAGAAGCAGCACAGTCTGTCTGGCTCAGGCTGTGAATTTCAACCACTTACTAGAAAATAATCCACAACAACATTGGGTTTTGGAGTCTAGAGTACATGGTAACTTATAGAATGTCTTCACAACTGACTGTTTTTCTAAAATACCAAATTAGCTAGAATACAACAGTAACAACTTTTGTTTAGGCCTTTAAATGTGCTACATATATAAATATAAGAAGATATGTTAATATGCTTATTTTAAACAGTAAATTTCCAATAACAGGCGACCAGCAAGTTGACATGACTTGCATAAATGTCACATAATGAATTGGCAACAGCACTGGATAAAGATCCCTAATCTGTGCTTTCTAAGTCCCTTTTCTCCAGCCTTTCAGTTACACTGTTTTAAATGGGCATGGAAAATCAGTCACCACTAAGAATTCGGCTAAAACAGGGCACTCTCTTATATTTTCTTCTAATGGAAGTTCCTCATTGTGTTTGCATTTTCACATTTTTCATACTGCAGATTATCTGCACTCAATTAAATTTCATTAAATTTGCACCCTTCTGAAAAAGAACAAACAGAAAACAACACACCTTTCTATAAAAAGTATCTATCTTCTCAGGATTGTTAGGTTGCAACATAGTACCTCTTCAGGGTAACATACCTCCTCCTCAGGGTAAAATATAATTAAAATAAGTGACATCTACATTAATTCCTCATTCCCAGGTTAATACATCAATGCCTTTGCTACAAATGGACAGTGAAATGAATATACATCCACCACTATGCAAATCACAGAGTAAAAAACTCACCAGTGTTTCTTGGAAATCCGATTTGTCATTGATGTCATCGACTTTGTAGGACCCAGAGAGACTCAGATAGTAATAGTAGTCCATACTGGTAATGCCAAGACTGCTTTTTTGTTCTGAGGAGGCCCCTTCAATTAGCTGCAGAATAAAAATCCCCAAATAAGATGTCATACAGCTATCTTCACCAGAGATGAGGCAGGTCAGAAACAGGTGACTGAGCCTGAAATTACTGGGAGAGATACAGCTAGTGCTGTGCCAGGTATGTATCCTTCCTATGTTTTGTTAATTGTTTAACTCAAAAGACCAGATTCTCATTCCCATGAATGGTTTAGTTTTAACTGCGACTGATTTGAATACCTTCCATTATCTTTACCTCATAAAGATAAGGCAAAGCGGGTTTTCCAATCTGCAATGTGTTATCTAAATCCTCAGGAGCAACATGTTTTCCATGCCTACTGAAAGGTAGGCCGAGTTCAAAGAACATACTGAGAAAGCATTGTTTGTGACTCTAATTGTGAGGCCAAGTATCCTTTATGCCCATTATGGCATATGTTAAGCAAGTTTTGAACTGCTCCAATACTATGTTCATTTGAAGTATGGCTCAAGTCACACCTCTTTGCATCATTTAGGTCAACAGGGCCAAGAATAAATAACCGAGTAGTTAAAAAAGGTTCCTGTACTCTCTGTGATGCCAGAGGAGAGGCTCCTCAGACCTATGTAAAGTCTACATAGTTGTGCACAGACATGGTTGCAATGGGAAGGAATGAACAAACTAACCTCAGAAGAGAATAGTCAAAACCAAGAAGAATAGTCTTAACTCCTGTGTCAAAAAGCCTCTCCAAGCCACAGAGCAAAATCAGCAGGACAGAGCAAACTGGTCATACACCTCGGAAGAGGAGAACACACAGCTCCTGGAGCAACTCCAGCTCCGACTCAGCTTTCCATCCTGGCAATGACACTTCAACTTTATGTGAAGCTGCTTACAGTCACTTACAATGCACTGTCTTTACTCTAGTTTTGTAGAGCTTGATCAACAAGCACTTCAGCAGATACGGAACTCGCATGTCAAGGACCAGTGAAGGTCAGAAAAGCCTTCTGAAACAAAAAAGTGGGGATGCTTGGAGGATTCAACAAATAGATATTATCCTAAATGTCCTAGAAAACTTAATTGTGCTATGGAATTCCAGAGCAGAAGGTATAATTATATAGGCCAGTTTAAAAAGAAATCTGTTGGAAAGTTCTCATTTTCTATTATATTCTATCTGACTTTTCCATATGGGAGTTCACAGTGAATTTCCAAGCAAGGCCTTTGAAATACTGAAGTACTTTTTGTTCTGGAGCTGAAATGCAGTTAGGTAGGTCTATGTTAGATGGTGTCTTAACATGCTATCAAGCTTCCCAATGATACCCAGATTACCTTCTTGAGTATGCATTCAGTAATCTCACTGTGTTGAGAACAACTTTTCAATCAAAAGGAAAAACTGTTCCTAGTTATTTTAAGTAACTCAGAAAGGACCTATGCACTTCTGACCTGGTAAAAAATGTGAAAACTCCTCTCTCCAGGATTTCTCATTACAACTCGAGATTTTTCCAGTAGGAAGTTAGAGATTTTCCCTCCATCTGGTTCTCCACCTGGGCTAAACTGGATTTCAAAGTATTTCCCCTGCAATAAATAATTAAAGCTGTTGAATGATTAGTAAACACAAATCTGAAATCATGCACTTGTACCATATCTCAAGGAAGGTTACTAGGATATTTAATCTTTATGGATGCAGTGACACAGCTGCCTCAAGGTATAACCCAAGCTTAGATTCTTGAACTATCACATATCTTTCTTTCTTTCTGCATTTACGCAGTGCTGGACTTGGGATAATACGTCATGTATTAATGCAAACGTAGAGAGAAAGTCAGTGGCTTCCTCTCACTGCTGAGACTCTTGCTTAGTATAAAGAAAACCATAAGGCTCACCTATACAGGAAATAAAATTAACAGACATATGACCAACGACAAACAGTGTTCTGCCTGGAAGCAAGGTAAAGCAATTATCTTTTTCTTTCAGGGTTAATTGCATTAACACTCATGCTGGGTGAGGAACAAATCTCAAATCTGTAAAGCCTATGTGTAACTTTTAAAAACAGAACCTACAGTATGTTATCTAGTGAACAGCCATTTCACAGTATTATCTTCAGTATTTTATAGTGACAGACTGAAAATAATTCCTGCCTACTTTCTATACATATTATTAAAGGCATTTCCCATCAAACAACTCTAAGGATGGTTTAATCTATTTTTAAAAAAGTTTTCTTTTTTTTTTTAACATATATTACTGCGTATATTTTACTGATCTGGAAAACTGGCCAGTTTGTTGCTGATAAGTTATTTGCTTGCAGATTAAACATTTTATAAATAAACCGTGACCAGTACATATTGTAAGAGAAACAAATGTGCAACCTATGCAGAATGGAATAGAAGCCTCTCAACATATACTTCATGTTTTAAAACACAGTTTATATTTTATTTAGATTTACCTCATTCGTAGCCAATTTATATTATACTCCTGAATACTGTCTCTGTAATAGCACAGAATTTGGAAGAATAGAGTAATCTCTAAGGTAGAGGGACTTACAAATCTGCTGGAGTTGTTGTTCCGTACAGTTTTTGCATTCCCAAAGGCCTCCAGTAAAGGGTTGGACTGTAGAATAATATCTTTAACATGCTAAAATTTTAGGAAACAAGAGAAATAGAGATTCAGAAATAGACATTTTTAAAGTTCTTACAGATTTTCTAGAAAACCATGACATCTAAATTATATATTAAAAAACCAAGAAAGCCTGCATCTGTAAGAAATCCTCTTGATCAGATAAGGATTAGAATCTAACAATCTTTTTTTTCAGAGCTTCTAGTTCCTATTTTTTTAACAAAATCCTACAAAATAGAACAAAATGCTTGAGGCTAAACACTGGTCCTTCTGTTCACTGTTCTGCCAAGCAACACAGCCAATAAATTGATCTGGTTTTTCCATCATCTTGATTTTAAACGATTTCCTTCTTACACATGAGCATTTAAAACTTTTTCGAGGTCTGGAACCACAACCAACGAAGTCAGAGCAGCGTAAAATTTAGGAATCTGTGAGTGCTTCAGCAACCTGTTTCGGGATCAATGGTGCTGCTATCTAGCTGTCTTAGAAAGCAATAAAGTGTATTACTGTTGTCTCTTTATCTGATCCTGGTAGTTGGAAGTATGGACAAGATATTAGCTTTGGAACAAGCCCAGTGCATGCTGGGTTGTGAAGAGAAGATTGAATTTTATTTCAAAAGAAATGCTCAAGGCAACTTACCAATTTCATCAACTGTTACTCTGTAATCACTAAGAATATTTTTTAATTTTGTACAAAAAGCTGGAATCTTTTAAATAAAACAAAATATTTACTTATAAAATATGATTATATTTATTCCAAAAATAACACAATGCATACTTTCTCTGGATCATTCTCTTGGTTACTGAATTATTCTCTGCAATGTTCCCAGTATCCCTGTTGCACAAAACTAAGCAGAAAGAACATACTTAACATCAGGGACTGCAATAAAGCAAAAAATAACAGTAAGCACTCAGAAAGAGTGGACTAGTAAAAGCAGCTACTACCTACCTACCGCTGCCTGTCAGTCAATGAATGACATTGTAACATCATTAAGGGAATTTTTACGGCTAATTCACTCAATTAACTTTAGTTAATAGGTTTTGATAGCTAGAGCAGACATTGATAGTATAGTTATTAACAAAAGCAACTATTTGTTGTTTCAGTTAGCTTTCAGATACTCTAATTTTGACTAGATAACCTCATAAAACAAGATGACGTTCCTGCTGTTGGCTCTCTGATGTACGCATACAAATCAGAGATTTAATGGAAGTAATAAAAACCTGAAAAGCCAGTTCAGTTTTCAATAGAATTTCAACACAGGAGGAAAAAACCCACACATCTACTAAAAGGAGATTGATTGTTGTTCTTAATCTGGTTAAGAACAATAATTAAAGTACTTTTTACCCCTTAACTATATTAAAAAAAAAAAGGCTTGTAGACATAATTCAGCATGAGAGCTACAAAACTTCTAGCAGAGATGATTCTGTGTCAGTCGATTTCCCTCATATGGCTCCCATCACACAGGCAGCTGTCCTGGTTTTGGCTGGGATAGAGTTAATTTTCTTCCTAGTAGCTGGTACAGTGCTGTGTTTTGGATTTAGGATGAGAGTAATGTTGATAACACACGGATGTGTTAGTTGTTGCTAAGCAGCGCTTACACTAGGTCAAGGACTTTTCAGCTTCTCATGCTCTGCCAGTGAGAAGCTGCGAGGGGGCACAGCCAGGACAGCTGACCCAAACTGGCCACAGGGATATTCCATACCATGGGATGTCATGCTCAGTATATAAACTGGGGGGAGTTGGCCGGGGAGGTGACCGCTGCTCGGGAGGAACTGGCTGGGCATCAGTCAGTGGGTGGTGAGCAATTGCATTGTGCATCACTTGCTTTGTATATTCTTTTATCATCATTATTATTATTTCCCCTTCCTTTTCTGTCCTATTAAACTGTCTTTATCTCAACCCACAAATTTTACTTTTTTTTTCCCCCCGATTCTCTCCCCCATCCCACTGGCGGGGGTGGGGAGTGAGCGAACAGCTGTGTGGTGTTTAGCTGCCTGCCGGGTTAAACCACAACAGCAGGCCAGCAATCTGCAAGCAAGCAGTTCACTATCCACTTCAGTTGTGTCTCTGCTGTTGAGGGCTTGTATGTATTTCTAGTTGCTCACCCACAAGCTTCTTCGGTAGAGTGCCTCTTGGCTGCCAGCGTCTGCCAAGACAGATCTTTGTCATTCTACCTCTGAAGTAAATCTTTAGACTATGCTTATGCTTTAGTATTACTCTATATCAACTCACCTGTACTTTAGGGCCACCTCCTGAAATTTTGGAGATATAACTCATGATATATTTAGCAGCTACAGTCTTTCCAGCACCACTTTCCCCACTACGAAAAAAGGAACACAAAAATGTACTTGTTAGTTTTTAAATAACTCTAGAACGGAGTGATTTGAGGTTTACCTTGTTCAACCAAGACTAGGTACCTTAACAATGAATAATAATAAATATACACCATATTTACATTGGGTAAGCTGGTAATATATAGACTGTGATATAGTATTGTAGCACGGTGCTTGGATATGTTTGTGAATAAATAATTTTGAATACATCATCTTGCATGGACATCAGAATCTCTATGGGACTTCAAAGTTAGAAAACTATGTAAACTGAGAAATAAATATACTTAAACCAAGATGCTCAAAAGAGAACAAGTGTGTTAAGAACTCAATTCCCATCTAAATTTAGTGGGATTTCAGATCTTAACACAAAACCAAATTTCATTTGAAAACCCAGGCTTTGAATGCCATGCCAGATACCTACTTCATTTCAGGAGTCTTTTGTTTTAGGTGTTCCTGAATGAAATAATGAGACATTATTAATCATATCCTGAATGACGGAAGAACTACCTTCCTGTTCCTATGCCTCTTGACACAGGGTACAAGAAGTCTTAATATTCCATACTAGCTTTCACAATTCCTTCCTTCCGTTGTAATATTTCACTTCAATGGTGAATAACGTTTACAATATCAGCAGATTTGCCTTCTCGCAATTAGTAAGCTTCTCAAGAGAGAAAGAAGATTGGCATGCCAGACAATCCAACCTTATGCTGTATTTCATACCTTAAAGCTAACTTCATTTCAACAGAATTCCTCCAGACTTACATAAATCTTGGTGCAAGTCAGCTTTGACCTTAATGAATTTACCCTGACCTGGACAACTATACTAATACAAAAAAACAACACACAGATGTCACAGATATCTGAAAATTTTTTTTTCATGTGAAAATCTGTGCTATCTTTAAGCTCCTGAATAATTTCAGTGAATGGTGTTGACTCTTCTATCCTGCGCCTACTTGTTCCTGGATATGGATCAAATGCACATCTTTTCCTGCACAAATTTTAGCTACGTTTGCCAGAGAAACATCAGCATGTCCTGCACAGGAAAAGGACTTGCTGAGAATGTCAACTCATAGCTCCTTATCAGCATGAGTAATGGAGACATTTCCAAAGGTTTAATTCTGAAAAAGCCCCCCAAACTGACAAGCTGCAAATATCACTTTACATCTTTAAAGCTTCCAAACAGTACAGAAATGCTGAACGGCTTCGCCCCCCACCCCGAAATGTTTTCATGCTTTTGTCTTCTCCTGACTGCAGTTTTACGGATCAAACAGGAAACTTGAAAAGGTGAAAAAATACTTCTCGATCATCTCATCTGTGAAGTGCAGACCATGATTTTTATTATTCTGAGTCATCTTTTCCTAAATATCAAGAAGAAAGCCTGTATTATTGGTATCTGCTACATTCACAGGGACAGACAGAGTTTGCTGGATGGCAAACTGTATCTAGAAGTTCAAATCAGCAATAGTTCAATAATTAAAATAATGCTTCTTCAAAATCTGCTCACAGTAAATTTGCTCATCGTGTTGTAAAACAAGACAGACAAATCAATCTGAACCGAATCATACTCTTGAGTTTATATATGCAGTTTCAACTGAATACAGAGGAGGATCTGGGGCCAAATATTGAATGAATTTGATCAGGTATTATTTATCACACAGTAAAAATGTAACACATTTCTGTAAGATTTTCTTTGATGCATAAATTATCCTTCTCCTCTTTGTTCAAATTAAGTGTGGCTTATATTTCTCATTCCATAGTGTCTGCCACAGAAATTGACCTGGAGGAATACAGTTCCATTTTATTGTTAGTCTCTGTTTTGCTATAAGTGGTCCTTTATATTAAATTAATTTGGCCGAAAGACTGCCTTTCAGAGTTTGCTTTAGATTTATGCATGCATACACTTTTTTCAGTTTTATGCTTTTATTGATCAGAGACCAGTAAATTGCTCCAATTAAAGTACAATAAAACAGGATGATGCATTATTTATGAACTGAAGTAACTTTATCTGATGGGATGATATCTTGCCCCCAGTAAAGCTCAGGTAG
>NW_008824536.1:1348816-1351176 GCF_000699105.1 Pygoscelis adeliae | reverse complement strand
TTCCTGCCAAATGATTCTCATAGAGAAGCTTTTTCACATATATCTTATTGCTCTGCTGCTATTAAAACTATTTTAAGAAGATGTAAGAATCATTTTCTAGCTTGGTAGCTTTAAGTATGTTGGAAGTACAGAGGTTTTTAAAGGTTGAAAAAATTATTATAATGGCTTAGAGTAAGTGGATTGCGGTACTGACAATTTTCTCAGACTTTTCTTACTAAAAATAAAAAAAAATACATAGTCTCAATCACTAACAAAAAAGATAATGCTTTGAAAGACATATTGTTTCTTCTAGCACTATTTGCTACTTCAGGAAAGTGACATTTTGTTCGGCAAAGTCAGTTAACACTTAGTTGAAATCAGAATAAGACTACAAATGCAGAGGGAAAATTTCTTGCTCCTTCCTTCCTTCCCAGAGGAAACATAATCACTGATTAGAGAAGCAAGATCCAATACATAGCCTCATCCTTCTCTCTAAAATTAATTTTCTGAGTGACATTTAATATAGTATCCCTGGCTGTAGAACAATACAAGTAATACTTATCTACATCGCCAGGACAATGTAGAAATTTTAGTAACAAATATTTATAAAGAACTCTTGGATCTGCCAGTAAAGAACAATGCATATGTAAAATACTCTGATGTGTTTGGATAAGTTTTTTAGTTTGTTTACATAGAAAATTTACTTTCTCTAATTATGTTCAGAGAAACCTCAGTAGCATAACTTCAGTGAAATATTTTTCCATTCTGAATTAGAGCTTTTACCTAACTTTTCTTACGGTGTTAAGACTTATGTTTCTACCACTTCCTCATTAAAATTCAACCATATTTCCAGTTAGATTCTGTACAGATGTTTTAGAATGATCAGTCATTTGAGCCTTCTCCAAAGTTGAGATACAGAAGCTGACTAGAAATCTCATATTAAATTTTGAACTTAACAGACTTAAGATAGATGTGAGTTGTTCACTAAAAACAGTTGGGGTGGTAAATGATCTTTCCATTAACATATATTTGTAGTATTTAAGATATATTGTCTTTTCAGGTATGCAGTCATCATACATAGCTTTACTGTACTCAAACGTTACCACATGGATGTAAAATGTAACCTAAAATTACAAACAAGAAGGACTGAAAAACTGCTTTAAAGCCACTATAACATCTCCTGGCAGAGATCACAGAAAGAAAGTGAAAATGAAGTCCTCAACTTTACAGAAAGGTAAAACCTTAAGAACACTCTGAAGAAACACATTTATTGCTACATAATAGAAAAATACTAATCATAACCTCCACTCTCTTAATTAAAGGACAATGATAGTACAGAAGGAATTAAAAGCCACAACAGACAATCCTTCGCAATTAAAATCTTGATTGGACAACTCCTTGTTGACAGTTTGGAAGGACCACCATTTCAAGCGAGGAAGAAATGTTAAGTCTGCCGTAGCAGACATTTATAAGCTTGGTTCAACAGAGGCTTAAATAAAATATCATGCCTCAGTAAAACATAAACTTAATGAGAAATCAAACTCCAGCGTAACTGCATTACTCATATGAGTAAACTTCCTTTGTAACTCTGCCCAGTGCATACAAAACGAGCGAAGACGACTGTGGGTACTGCTCCCTCCTCCCACCTAAGCACACGCTCTGCACCTGCATTCAGCCTAGCCAGAATCCAACCCATGAATAACCTCATTGTTTACACTGTTAACAGCCATTCAAAATAGCTCATGCCTCCTCAGCTATAATTAGACATGCGTACATGTAATTTTCCTAACACATACGCATATATGCTGCAATTACTCCACTAATGAAACAGGCACTTCCCTGGCCCTGGAAAGGTTGTTTGGTAACAGTTCTTCTTTTTAAATTAGTATTATCACATAAAAAGATTATTTTTGGTTGCTATCTACTCAGCCTTTCAGAGAACTGTATTTTCTTTTGGATCTGGTTTCCTAGTTCATTCACTGACTTTTTGAAGAGGATGAGCTTTTTCTATCAGTGTCCAAATGTATTATTTGGAATTCTGGAATTAAATGTCCTGGCAAAAGGGTGTGCGATCCTCACACACACACAGCGTCCTGACTACAGCAGGACGTTGTAGAGACCTTCCTTCACCTGCATGGAAATCTATGTCTAGTCTCTAGGAATGCATGTCCCCTCCCAGGTCAGGAGGTAGATGCCACAGGTGCCCAAACCACATGCTGTAGGAAGACACAGGTGTGCACCAACCCCTTCCCCATCATCCTTGTGTCTCCGTTCCTAAGACTCCATGTGCACCACAAGCCAGACATAGCCTTTTTGATCTGACTGTGAATCAGTCCAGTCCACACCTTATTTCTTACCTTCTCGCTTTGCAAAGCTTTCTT
>NW_008824536.1:1333031-1348757 GCF_000699105.1 Pygoscelis adeliae | reverse complement strand
AATCTGCCATCTTGAGGGGGGAAAAGAAGGAAAAGCCTGGGTTTGTTTCTGTACTAGCTTGCTCTGTTCCTTCTGTTCCACCAGGGATTTTCAGTGAAGTCACTCCAAATTCAGACTAGTTGTGAAGTGGAGAAGCAAACAGGCACCTCATAATAACCATATTGTTATCATCACTCATTTTCCAAAGGACAAATTTTTATGGCAAAAACTATGGTTCACTGAAACGTAAAGGTTCATTTGAAACCACTCAGGTTTTTTTGAAACTGAAGACAGACAGAACTATATCTCAATTTTTTGAGAATCACCAGTTTAGGGGCAGAAATGGTGAAGTCCTTGGCAGCTATTAAGTGAAACTGATGGTGGGGTAGTTGACATGAAGATAGCTAGAACATTCATTTCTCTCAAGTGCTGCAGCATCTTGGAAGCTTCTAGTCTGCCAGCAATTTCAGTGCCTTCTGGTTCATGATATAAAACATAAGCAAACAAATTCCAGACTTCAAGAAACTTCATTCTTACACCAGCTCTAGTCGTTAGAAATAGTGATGACATTAAAATCAGAAAATACAGGATGTATCTAAACAGTTTAAATGAAATGTGATCGAAAGGATTAAAATATCAACCAAACAAAATTAACTTTGTGAATGGCTGAGTTACTCAATTTCATAAAAATAATTTCTAAGTGTCCCCCCAAAAAATCAAACACCATCATGATAACTACCTGTAAGTCTAGTCCACAGTTTTTACAGTGTTTGTAATAAGAATAATCATAGGAAAAATAAATGCGTAGAAAGGAAGAGGAACTCTCTGAAACATCCCGGCAAACATGATTTTTCTTGTTTCAGTTTTGCAGTAGATTTCAATTAACTCCAGCAGATTTTGAAAAGGCTGTGCACACACCGAGAGAAAATTCACTCTGCACATACAAAATGCAGACACTCCGAAGAGCGCATCATCCATCATTCAAGCACAAGAATTCTCACGTGAATTTAAACCTGTAAGTCTGCATCGCAGGTCTGCATCTCAGATCTGCATCTCAGCCCTCTGAAAATGTAACCCTCTGCATTCATTGCACTTTGGGACATTAGCAATGGATCAAAAAATATGGTTTTTAATCACAGTTCACTAGAGTTTAAAGGTTTTCACTATAAATTTAGCTTCATGTGAAACATCCCAAGCTCTGGGATGTTACTTTGTTCAAAAAGCAAAATAAATCCCAATTTCACCCATTCCTAACAGGTCTGAATTTGACTAAATGGGACTAGTAACTTCAGCATGGCACCAGACATCAGTTTTCCAAAAAGGAAGACTGAGCTCGGGTAACAATTCAGATATATGAAAGACAGGATTATGAGCTCTGGGCATTTTGTTTCATATGGCACCAGGCTGTAGCCAGGGGCCCAGGAATAAGGTAGGCGCTTATAGCAGTACAGCTCAGTGTTGCAAACTGTTAACACCTGGTTGACCTTCCTACATGTAAAATCAACAGTTTCCACATACCTACGTACATTTTGCTGATACTACGAGGGACACACCTGTGTACTTTTCACTGTAACATGTCACCCAGGAAAGCTCTGCCTGGACAACCCCCAGGCATAGATTCAAAGAAATAAAACAGTGAATATAACTTTCCAACAATTACTCCTCACAAGCTTTCACAGCAGCTCATCAGTGAGATATATTAATATGAAATCTATTTTTACACTGGATTATTCAGTAGGGTACAGTGCACATGGAGCACCTCCACATGTAAGACCCACATACTAAGCCCAGTTCTTTAAAATACTCCTGCAACAACACTAAATTAGTAAGTGGCTGGTGCATGGGCATTTAAGCGTAAACATCAGTGCCCATCCACCACTTCCTGGCAGGTTCCAGCCTAAGGGATTGAGCACACTAAGTTACGCGCATCTGATCTGATCACCACTGACATCCTGCCCCCCTGGGGCTGTGACGTCGCAGGGCACACAGCCACCCCAGGGAGAAGACCAGAGTGGGCCCCCTGGACAAAGAAAACATTCAGTCTTGAAATCTCTCTTTTGTTAAATTCAACAGCAGTTAAATTCATAGCGCTGCCCCTCAGCATGTTCCACAGAGAAATGACAGAAAGCTTAAGAAAAGCTGTTATTCATAAAATAACAAGAGTTTCCCTTCAAATTATTTTTTCTTTCTCTCCTCTTTCTTTTCCCTAGTTCTTGGGACAGTCTCATAGGCCAGTGGTCTCCAAACACCTTTGATCACACACACCATCATTAAAAAATGTCTGAGCACACACTCCCAAAGTATGTATATAATTTATCTATTTATAAATTACATGCATCTACTACTGAAGGTCTAGTATTTTCCTCCCACATCCCAGTGGATTTCACTGCACAGCCCCTGTGATGCATGCACCCCACTTTGGAGACCACTGCCACAGGTAAAGTGCAGTTCCAGGTGCACTACAGTGAACCTCTTAAGTTTTCTATGTAAGAAGGAAAGTCTGAAGAGGTATAGCGTACCAGCTCAAATATCCTGCAGTTAGAATCATAGAATAGAATCACAGAATCATTAAGGTTGGAAGTTCTTGCTCTCTGCACACTTTCTTTTATTATACACCATCTATCAACCCACAGATGAGAACAAAGCATACCTCCGGGCCCAAAACTCACTTTGATTGTGACTTCAGCAATGCTTGTCATTAAAAAAAGTTCAGTAATAATTCTACAGTGAATTCCCTCAGCCTAAGCCTCAGCTTCAGATTAATAGTGAAGACAAAATCAATTTTCCAGTATCTATCTCCTCCTTTTGTCTCTGACTGAATGCAAGCAAAAATCCAAAAGGAACAAAAGTACATTTATTTTTAACAGGGGGGAAAAAAAAAAAAAGAAAAAGTACTAAAAACAGAGTATGGTAAATGCAGTCAATGTGAGAATGTTGGATTTAACAGTATCTGTGGCTGTTATAGTTATTAATCCATCTCTCATGTAGTCATTCAAGCTATTGCAGGTTTGGTATTGGGCATGAAGCTGGCTATGCGAGAAAGACATTTCTTGTGGTTAAGCTAGGATCGGGATTTCACTGGAAAACAAAAGTGAGGGTCAGAAAATACTTAGCTATCTTAGAAAACCCCAAAATGTTCAGTGGTCACGGACACAGAAGATTTTTATTGATATAATAAAAAATAAACTTCTCTGCTTCTTGAAGTTCAAACACCAAAAGAAGATTATGAAACTTTTTTACAGATCTTTTTCTTACCTAATAATGACACACTGATTTTCTCTGTCAATAATCATGTTTCGGTACATGCTGTCTGCGAGAGCATAAATATGTGGTGGGTTTTCATATTGTGCCTAGGAGAGGAAATAGAGAATAATTTTTCAACAGAGCATTAAACAACGCAGAAAGAGCAATATAAATTTTTATTTAAATTGGAAGAATTATTTTCCTGGAAAAACAATTCTGAATTCCACTTTATATTGAATTTTCCCCAGGAATTTTTTGTTCGTTTAATAAAAACAAACCAAAGTCTCTGGGTTTTGTTACTGATCTTTCTCTCATCCATAATTTTCTCCTAAACTATTGTGAACGCCCTGTTCTAAAAATGGTCTGTGCTTGAAATATATTACTTGTCCAAGAGAAACTCACATAATTTAAGTCTATTCCACCAGTGGTCATATGCTAACAATAAACTACCTAAACCACTATCCAGAGCCTGGTGCCATATGTCTCATTTTCATCCAGTGAGTCCATTCAAACCGAATGGTTTCCCGAATCTATGGACATGCCCAACTCAAACAGAGTGGGAAACTGAATTTTAAGTCCCTAATGTTCTTGTGCTGACTCACTCTTCAAGCTGTATTTTCAAAAGTGGCATCTAATTTTGGCATCTCAAGTTTTTTATTGTTCTTGTCCAGTTTGAGAGTTCTCAAGTCATAGCCTCCAAATCCACTAATGGCCGTTTTGTATCGTGCACCACACTTTAAGCATACAATAGCTCAAAAACTGCCTTTGCAGGAGGAGGGACATGTCAAGGAGAGAAACCTGATATGGATTAGAGTTAATCAATACAAGTATTTTCTTGAAATACTAATCCTATGTTCCAGGGAATTCAATTCGAAGACTCAATATATGGTAATGGATATCAGCCAAGTTCTCCCAGGCTAGTACAACGCCACCAAAACCCAGAAACAAATGCTTCCAAGAGTTTAACCATGTAGAATAATATTTACATGCCCCTGAATACTGCAGTACATTTTACACTGCTTTACTTACTGCTCCTTGGTACATTTCAATTTCCTTTTCCCCAAAATATGGCATTTGCTTGAAAGGATTCACAGAGATTAATACAGAGCCAATATATGTCTGTATTCAAAAGAAGTTAAGGTAACTACAGTTTCATAAAGTATTATCTTACCACTAGTGACTGCCAAATAACTTTTCCATCTATTACATAGTACAGCACAGCTTCAAATAATAGTAAAAAAACCCACAGCTTACAACAATTGTTAATAAAAATGAAATTAGCAGGCTTACACAAATATAAACATATCATTCAATGGGATACTTTCATATTATCAAAATATTTATTTTAGGACAAGCTAAGTATAGAAACATGTATTAGAGGCCCAAACATGACACACCTTGAATAAAAATACAGAAAGGAAATGGCATATTTAAACTGTTTTACTCCTTTGTAACTGAGGAGGTCATATTGTCAGTATTAGAAAAGATTGTTTTGACCTTTGCAGAATATAGTATAGTGACACATTCTGATCTCACAGAGATAGTGCTGAGCATGCACAGTCGGATGGAAACAGCCACTACTGAGCTAAATTGGACAATTACTCAGCTACACGTACTAGTGGGGGAGCTAAGGGAATTAGGTAATTCAGTATGTGGTGTTATGAGTGTAACTATTAACAGTCCCTAGGAGTCTTATCCTGCAGGCTGCCCTACAAGAAGACACTCAGTTTCAAGCTATTATTAGTCCCAGAAAGCTTTTTTGCAACATTTTGAATGTTAGTATTTCACCGTTCTGCATTCAGCTGCACATATACTTACATTTACAAAATACTTCAGAAACCTTTGGAATTAGAATTGCAGTGTACATCTTATGAAGAAGCTCATACTCATTACAGGCAGGACTGGTTCATTGAGCTGGGGGTTAGCAGTGTACCCGTGTCGATGAGTCCAAAATGTTGTTCTGCAGGTTTCATTTAACAATCTGGAATTGTTCATAGGCAAACTTACTATCTAAGCTTTCCGTACAGAAGTAGGAAAATTAACAAATTTATCCTGCTGGATTATCCTGCATAAGAATCTATTATTGTGGTGCCATAGCACAAAATGGTAACATGTTAGAGAAGAAGTATAACTCAGTGAACATAATTTCTGTATTGTTAATTTGAAATGCTTTCTTCATACAGTTCTAAATTTAATTCAAAGGAGAGTGACAACATCTGGGTCTCGAATATAATAAATCAAGCATTCATTGTGTCAGTATAAACATCCAAAGCAACAGTTTTCTGTTGGTAAACAATACCAGCATTTTCTGGGATGATTCGGTAATCTCTATGCAACGTAGCACAGAGAAATGTTCATTCATGGGTGGACATACAAACAATTGAAAGATTCAAGAGATGATCTCCATTTTAGAATGAAAAGCCTTCGCAGAACTGTAAAAGGAGTCTTTTCTCCCTACACAAAGGAATTATAACGCTTTAAAAGAAGACTCTGATCCCCCATGTGACCACAAGACCCCTTGGAAAACATACTTATTCGTGCTTCAGTGGAAAGACTGTCTCCATGTTAATCTCACTTATTTTTATAAGAAAAAAAGCATAAAAGCGTTTCTTCAGCACAGTGCACTGAAGACTTTGCGAATGTACTGCATGGAAGATGCAGCGTTCCACAGGGACAAAAGCACTCGTGTTACTAACAGGAAGAACACTATAGTTTGCCCCAACGCTATAGTTTGACAAATATTGTGCAACTTTATCATGTTTCTATAAGGCAAATTTAATAATGGTGTGGTACTTTATTGAACAGAGGATCCAAACCCACGTGCACACACATATTAAAAATCTCTGCAGTTTGGGATGGAAATGTCAGCACAACTGCAACGTTAATTTTCCTCTATCAGTCCTTGCTAAATTGAGCTGCTACTTAGCTCTTAACCATTTGAACATATGGAAATAGCCAGGAGATGTTATATTTCCTTCCCTTTCTGCTAAAAAAAGTTAAACTCTTCAAGGAGACTATTCTCCAGACACAACTAGGAAGTATGAAAACCTGGCTACAGCAGAAGAAGAAACACTATCACTTTCTAGTACATAATCATATTGACTAGTCTTCACCAAATTCATTATTGCCGCTCATGTTACACTGTGAAAGCTAAAAATGAAATAATGACTATTCTTATCTCAAGGAATTCCTTTCATACAAAATGTTTTTAAAAAAAAGCAAACCTTTTGTGCTGAAATCTGTTTTTCTTGTTAGGTTATATGTTCAGGTATTTAAATCTTTCATGTTTTCATTAATCATAGAAAGAAAATTTTAAAGTGTGAACACTGTAGATTTACAGAAGTTCACATGTTCACCTGTTTCCATCAGCCCATGATACACAGTATTAACAATTCCAGAATAAGTTGTAAATGGGGTTATGTCACAAATGCTATTTTGAAAAGCATTAAAATTTGGGAGGTATAGAGGACAACATGGTATCAAGACACTTATATATGCCTTAAACCTATTAATTCTTGCTCTTGGAAGTAGCATTACTGCAGTAGCTTCAGGGGTCATATGGATATATAAAAATATGGAGCTACAGGCCTATCTTCAACAATGACAAGAACAACTCCAAATATCAAAAAGAATACCTTAAAATAATTTTTCAGATCTTAATTTCAACCCTCATAATTAGCTCAGTTTACAAAGCATTTTGTATAATCTCAAGTGAACTGTCACATAAAATGCAAGTGAACTGTCACATAAGATGCTCAGCATCTTTGAGTAATCTGCTTAAATAGAATACATACACATAATTAGTTTCACATTGGCTCAGCAAGTCCACAAGGCCCCGCTAAAAACAACACTATAAAGGATACAAAAATATAATCATCCATGTATCGTTTCTTTAGGTTCTCCACTATGGAATCCTCTGTGATTTTGGAAAGAAGGACCATATCATCCACTCCACTGTGCTTGACATCGTGGCTCTGCCAGTGGTATCTGTAGTGTCCTTTGCTGCCCTGCAGGAAAGCACAATAAGCATCAAAAAGGTTACTACGTTTCTCGTTAGCATTAAATAACTGACAACAATCTATTCAAATTCCAGCTTCCAAAATATTTTTCTTTCCTTGAATTCCATTCCTTGATCCAGGCATTATATAAAAGCGTACATAAAAGACATCAACCGACTTGCCTCTGAACTATTAAAGAACTGCACTGCCCTCAAAAATTAGAAGGTAATTCCACGGGGTTTTGTGAATGTCTACACAGAGGAGGGATTTCAGATGGCAGACATTTCTAAATCTAGCAGAAAAAAACTATTATTCCAATTGAGATGCAGTTATTGGAAGCTAAGGATGCAAAAATTACACTCCTACATTGCAACTATTAGTAGTGAGGATAATTACCACCTGAACTATTAAATCGGGTACAGTGGATTCTCCATCCTTTACAGTCTTTTAAGTCAAACCTGCACATATGCTGTTACTCAAATCGAAGCTGTGAGCCTGATGCAGTAAGTATTCAGTGATGTTCTGCAGATTATGTTACGCGCTTGTCGGCTGCATGTCTTAACACTCCCTTTTGATCTGTTAGTCACCATGCTTAACTGACATCTATATAGATATTCTCTCCCCACACTTAGAGACTACTATTTCAGGATGCTACTGAAAACTTGTGACATTTCAAGCTGTACCACTTGAAATCAAAATCTGTTTTTTTCCAGCTGATTTGAACAGTAGTTAGGTTCTATGGATACACCCACAAACAAATTTAAATCCAGTCTAGATCAGTGCTATTAATTCAGCTATAAATCCGCTATCCAAACCCAAACCGATTTTCTGTAGGCTGGCAGATAATGTTAATGGAGTTCTGCCCTCTTGCCTTTTCATACTTTAATTTTTGTTTATGCAATACCGAAATTAGTGATGCTGGAATTAACACATTTTACACTGAGAAGTTATCGAGTATGCTGTCAAGGAAGATGTGACCAACAAAATGGCAATTCTGTGTATTTCCCTCATTTTTTAATACCACAATTTCAAACAATGTGATTTAGCTATACTGCTCTCATGTATGTTATGGGATCAAGTCATATTCATCAGAATACAAGCAATTTATTATTATAAAGTATTCTGCAGAATAAAATAATGTGTAACTTTACAGATTAAATAAGAAAACTCAGGTACTCTGAACACTTTGGCTGCACTCAAGTATTTTGAAACAGGACATTAGCAATTTACAGAGGTGCAACTTTTGTGCGTACACACTTCCGCACTAGCAAATGACCTATGCAACTGTATTAACACAAAAGTGCATCTGCCGAACTGTTTCCTCATGTAAACAGTCAAGCACTTGCACCAACACCAGGCATAGGAGTGGGAACTACAAGTGGAGTAGGGGGAGCACAAGGTTTTTATTTTAAGCTGGGCTGGCTAAAAGTGTTCATTAAACTAGTCTCAGACTACGTTTTTCCACAAACTTCACTTCATCTACTAGGGGGAAAACGCAACAAAAACTAATGAAGACACAGGTCTAATGCATAATGTATATTAGCAAATGGAGTCAGGCCTATAGGTTAGCCTCATCTCAACTTGACTGACATAAAAACCAAGGACCAACTGGATTTTTATCTCAAGTTAAATTAACTGGCACTAAAACCAGACCCATTTTACTACTCCAGACAGCACAGAACTTGTAGGCTTTATGTGTGTTTTCTATTATCTCTCCAGTCATTGCTACCACTGATGCAGCTCCATCACTGCTAACAACGCTGAAGAACAGTTGCAAACTTGAATTAAAGGAATGCCTTTAATTATAGTATAGCAGAGGTAAATATGTCTGAAAACACATAATTTCAGCAATTTTCTTGAACATCTACAATCTTACATGAGCTTCAATAAAACAATAATCTTAAACTAGCTTAGTTCGCGTGAACCTTGTCAATTTTATATTTGCATAATAGAAGCAATGATCTGGAAGCACTGAGAAAATGAAGGAACCAATTAATTTTTGGAAATTCTTATAAAACGTGACTGAAAAAAAATCAGTTAAAGTCAGGTTATTGAAGAAAACAGAAGTCAAACAGAGAAGCATAATTTCCTTCAGTGTACTCATCAGCTATTTGTGATATTACACTTGGAAAAAGGAACTGGCAGGAGGGACAAAAAGATACAGTATCAAAATAAATACAGAGAATTACATTCTTCACAAAGCTATACAGAATGTGCTTTAGTATCAGATAATAGAGTAAGCTACAGAAAACGTGTAAGAAATGAGAGTGGGGAAAAAAATCAAGCTTTCCATTGGAAGCTATGGCTTCAGACCCGGTAAATTCAATGAGAAGAGGACAAAGCTCACAAAGCCATGGGATATATGGAAAATGTGCATGCAGTTTGCAAAACAGCAGGCTTTATAAAAGTCAGTGACTGTTGTAAGACTGTGATTAAGCCACACATACTACCAGGCCAAAGGGTTCTTTCCCAAGAGCAATGTGAACCAGCACACAAGCAAGAGGGGCAGCGTCAGGAAGGCTCAGCTTGCCCTGAGAGCAGCTCTCCCCAGCGCTTACACACTGCTTTAATGTGCAGCTGTAATCAAATCTGAGTAGCACATACAGCCAAATGGAAAAGCACACAGAGAGATTTAATAAAAAGGCAGCAGCCTAAATATCCAAGAAAGCAATAGCATGGAAGACAGCTGAGAGTGGTAGCACTAAGTAGTTCACATTAATATTGTATCACATTTTAAATGGCAGTTTCTATCAGTAGTTTGGGACTACTTTTTTCACTTAAAGCATGGCCTTACATGCAAATATAGAGAAGCAGCGAATCATCACCGGAGTATTGTCGGACTTCTCCCTAGGATCTAGAAATAAGCCCAAGCTTTAATAGTGCCTAACTGCATCTGTGGTTAAGTTTTGCTCTCACTGTCCCTTCTCCAAGAACCTAACACCAGTAGGATGGCCACGTGCAGTGGCTAGCACCTCCTTGGTCTGGGCAACAAAACAGGGAGTGCTGTTTCTATAGGACACTACCTACCCCCAAGTTCTTGCTCTTCCAAGCATGAATGATAACTACAATCTAACCTGAATTTATCAACTTCAGCCACTTCCAACTGGTACTATAACCATGTCCAGCTAACAGTTAACTATTTTTTACATAGTTTTGAAATAATTTAAAAAAAAATCTTCCTGTCATAAATCATCTGAAAAAACTCCACATCATAGCAGTTGTAAAAGCAACTCATCATATTTCTCCAGGTTGCATATTTCCTAAAGGTCAAGGATATATACGTAAAAATTACAATGCTTTTCAATTGCCCACATTGCAAACACTCGTGATTTGTTCTTATTGCACATTTCTTGAAAATGTAACCTTTATTTTAGCTGGAGCTTTCCACCATCCACATAAAAATGCAGTACTCTAATCTGGAGATAATTTACGCCTGAGCTAGTTACCTGGTGTCCACCTTCACTTGAACCTGCTTTGCAGGGCCGACTCAGGCTACTTCACTCAGGTGCTAATTGTTCTCTGTTGCCCTTCACACAGCATGCTTTCCCCTCCACCGCTCTCCACCTGCTCAGGAACAGGTCAGGTCTTCTGGGGCTGACCAGGAACTTCAGAGCCAGCAGAACAAGGGCCAGTAGAGATGCCCTACACCCCCATGTCAGCACTAACCACAGTGTGGGCTCAGTAACTCAAACAGAGCTCCACAGTGGCGTGGCAAGACCTGGGTGAACAGAGAGGCTCAGAGCTTGCGGTCCATCCCTGGGCCTAGCCATGCAGTTTGGATGTCAGCAAATAGCAACTTGGCTTCTCTTAGGTTTTCTCAGTGAAAGATGTGATCTAACTGTACAATAAATAAGCAGATGGAAGTCTTTGTGTCAGCACTAACAATGCCTAAGCAGCTGAAAAAAGATGAGCTTGGCAGATTAGGAAAAGTACAAAAAAACAAAAACACATCAACAGCCTGCTAAAAGCCACAGAAGTGGAAACACCAATGTTGAACAACCTGACTGCCAGGCCTCCTTCAGGCTCTCCCTGAGCTTCAAACCCAGCACCTGACTTTGCACAAGGGAATGGAGGCTGGGCTGGCAACACTGGAATTAAAGGCATGTACTGCATTGCTCTCAGCTGTTATTATTAATTTGGTTGCTGTTTTAGGCTCAAAATTATATCTGCTTTGCCAATTCTTTGACAAGAATAATATTTATGAGTCACAAGACGACCCTGTGAGCTAGGAGCCTACTGTTTCCGAGCCGTGCTGCTTCAGGAGCACATATACAGTTACCACCTGGCTAGAGACTAGGCAGCACTGTCCTCTCCACCTCAACAACTTTATTATCTTCAGCATCAAAACAATCAAGACTCCAAAGAACCTAAAAAATTAATTCTACTCTTTGTACAGCTCCCTTAACACCCACTCGTTAACAGATTAAGACAATTGCTACATTAATACCAAGAGAGGGGATGTAAAATACTTTCTATGTGCTAAATACTGTCTATACTTTCTGTACTACTTTTGGTACTATATGGTTAAAGCACATTATTGTTTTGTTTGGAATGGATAATAAATATTGATGAGACATTTATTTACAGAACATTTTTTTTGCTGCCCTCCACCTTGTGTTACAATAACAACTGCTGGTTTCTTATATTTGCCTTTATTATTGTTTGTGTATTTTTACATTATCCTAAGCAACACCTATTTGATGTGGCTATAAAAAGATTGAGTGATGCTGTGTCACAACAGGGTTTTCTTTTAAGTGGAAAAAAAAGTAAATATTTTTGTATTTCAAGCTGTTTAAAAATAGCACGTCTAAAAATAAAGCACCAAAAACAAGGCATCAGAAGAGACTATATATTCTGCCCCTGAGAAAGAGCCTTGTTTCTCTCTCTCCATCAGAACTCTGTCTAAACGACAACAACCTATATGCCGTAAATAACTATTCTTGGTTCCCACAAAGAGAAAAACTGCCATCCTGAATCTCTGACAGCTTTTTTCAGTAGCAAACATCAATCTTCCATCACAGTGCAGAAGGGATTCTCAGCCTCCAGGAGGGAGTAAGACTGTCAAATGATCACAAGCACGACCTTTTCTTTCCCTTTTCAGCTATGACAGAGTACTATTGCATAAAATCCTTATAGTTGTGGAGGCATGTGTCTATCTACTCAGATTAGTATTATGAATTCAATACTAAATGATACACAGCCATCATCTTAACCAAAGATGTCACAAAAATGAAAAAACTGCACACCATTTACTCTACACCTGACATCAATGCTTCTACCAATGGAGGCATATCACTGGTCTCATACATGCATAATTTGTACCAGTTTTTCCATCGAACACAAAAAAAAAAAGAAAACTTTTTGCAATTATATTGTCCATCAAAATAGCAAACTTTTATAATCCACTTTCACATATTTCTATAAAGTGGAAGAGTCTGCTGTTCTCAGTAGGGAATATTGCATAAATACTTAATGTGAATTTTGGTCCTCAACTGGGGTAATCAAAATTGAGAAGCCATAGTAGGCAAAAGTGCTCTGAAATAGCTCTTGTATATCTAATGTTAGAAAAAATAGAGATATTGGCTGCAATGATGTGACCATATTTCACAAAGGAAATTAAAAGAAGACAGCAGAAGCAGCTAGATGGACAAAGATAAAGGCAAATTATTTAAATTTAACATGAAGGAAATATTAAGGGAGACAAAAAGCAGTGCTTTAAGATTTTAGGAAATAGCAAAGCAAAAATATTGAGCATCTAACAGCAGGACAGACATTTTATATAGAGAACTAAAAATACTAAAAATGTGTTAAGGAACGGAAACTACTAGCAGGTTAATATCCCAAAACCCACAGCTGTGGAAATAAAATACTGAGAAAAAGATTTCTAGGAGGAAAAGTCGTCAGTTCTCACTGTTTGCTCTCAGACAGGGGTGTATTCAGCCCAATATGACTAGAAGGACTGACTCCAGAGCTGGTTACAGGCTGCGGGAGATCCCAGTTGCCCAAAAGCTTGCTCCCATCAGCTCCTGTGTGGTGGTGCCGGTCCCGGAAAGGCCTGGCCCCGGGGCAGCTCCCCACCATCACCTCCCTGCTCTGGAGCCAGGGAGCAGCCGTGTCTCTACCTCCCTACAGCCAATGCCAGCGCAGCTGGGGCCGGGAGGACGGGAAGAGACAGGTTCTAGAGCCTGCTTACCTGAATAGCAAATACATTCTTGTAACACAACACAAGTTACGGGAATGTGAGACGTCTACAGGGCATACACATTATGCTCATTTTCAGGAGTCAGGAAAGGCATCAGCATTCTTGTAAGATAAATAACAGAACATTACCAAAATAAAAGTTACTTCAGTGTTTGACTGTGAGGATCAGGTATTGCACAAGTATTCATTTTCACTAATATTTTTAAAAGGCACAGCTACTCGACAGAACAAAGTAAGGATGGGAATGAGCTTAAGAGCAGATCATGCTAACGTACATAAGTTTTTGACACAACGTAGAGACAGTGGGCAGATACTAGAAAGTAGTTAATGAACTGTAAATTCATGTTTGCTTACCCTACAGCTTTTTGGGTGGCTGTGGCCTAATGCTCCAAGAAATAATCTTCTCAAGGAAATGCAATACTGTTAACTACTTAATATGGTTGACTTGCTCTTAGATATTAACTGCCTTATTTGACTTATTGAGCAGTCTCCAGAGCTGTTCTAAGTTTGACATGAGTAGCAAAATCTCCTGTGACTGTGATGGATTAAGGACAGACCTTGCAATTAGCAACATTTAGTCGATGAGTGTATATGCGCGCACCCCCCCCATTCCAATCGTTTCACTGAGCAGCATCCATGCACACTAACTCTTGATCTGTAAATTGTATATGCAGTTTGCATCTGTATGTACTTATTGTGCAAGTTAAGGAAATGCAAGAGAACAATTACAACAAACAAGTTTCACCTTGGCTTTATCAGCCCTTAATGTATAATAAAGCTTTTATATCTGTCACTCTTGTCCATAACAAACAGATTTCAAAGGGGTTTGTGCAATCATACATCTTACATGTAATACTACAAAATACTGTACATTTTAACCCAAACTTGCTATCACAGTTCCATAGAGTATTAAAATTCATTTTGGCACCTGTACAATATAGGGGCATATATGCGTATGTGAACTTTTTCTTCCCCACTTCACCATCATTACAAAAAAAAAGGATGGGTGCTGGTTCCTCCTCCTGATATCTCCCTGGAGAACAGATGCTCTGAGATTATTTGCATACCACCTCCCCCAAAATGCTACATAGCAACTGGGATCTCAGAGGCCAAAGATCACAAGATTTTCCACAGCTGCAATGCCCCCAAAGTCTCCACCCCTTCAGGAATAAGAACTTTTTGTGTGTGTGTGTGTTTTGTTTTCTTTGTTTTTTAAAACAACAGAAAACAATTTGTCTATGATGAATTTATTCTGAGTCTTCCTCTGTGTGTCACATTTACAAAAAATATTATGGGCTTTAACTGAAATATGTAGTTTGAAAACTTAATCAGTAAATTCAGCCACTGCCTCTCCTATAGCATCAGACTGAAAATATTTTTCCTTGATCATCCTGAAACTCAGTAACAAACTGAAGTCAACTGGGAGCTTACCATCTGGTTTCCAGAGAGAGGAATCTCAGAACAGCATGACTCAGAAGCTTTATGCATGGACCAGTGTCTCACATATTCACTGTTAGAAGACAGCATTTTCATGCTGTGTGGTACATGCTATTTTGGTGCCAGCTGAAGTTTTTGGAGAAGTTAAAACCAGTGGCACATTACAATAATGCCATCCCAGCCATGTCCTGTTCTAGCTGATGTCAGTGCTCACTTCCCTGCCCCATCTCCCAGCTTTTGGAATTTCAGGCTTTAGCACCAAACCATGCTCACAGGCCACAATCGTCCCAGTGAATTCCTTTCTGCTCAGTCACCACCCTCTTTGTACGGCTGCACATGAATAGCAGTTGGAAATTGCTCTGCCTTTCCCCCCTTCTACTGACCCTTTTGTTTCATGGTAAAATGAAGGTGTTTCTTTCCTCATCAGACTGATACTGCTAAGACATTAACCTGAGAGTTTAAGAGCAAAGTCTGTCCCCAGCAGTACCCCTGGTTGATGACTTTGTGACAGAGGGTTTCTGACTACTCTTGGGAGCACCCAATTACTCTTTTACAGTGACAATTCAGGGATGGCTGTTCCCATCAGCAGACTAAGGGCACATCGATTCTGCAGTTCACCAAGTTAGCTGGTGAAAGCAGTTTAATGGCTGGTTAGCCCAGACTCTCCACGTATCGCCTCCCTGTATCATACCACTCTATTTTCCACAAGGATACAGAGGTCTTAATAGAGGACAGCTACAGCATCTCCTCAGATCTAATCACCTGGCACACAAGTGTGCATTTAGTAGCACAACCAGTAGATAACTGCTATTGCTCACTCCTTTGGGCACCTCAGGATCTGCCTTTGCTATTTCACTAATGCATACAA
>NW_008824536.1:1329306-1332198 GCF_000699105.1 Pygoscelis adeliae | reverse complement strand
TCCCTCTGGATGGCATCCCGTCCCTCTGGTGTGTCAACCACACCACTCAGCTTGGTGTCATCTGCCAACTTGCTGAGGGTGCACTCGATCCCACTGTCTATGTCATTGATGAAGTTATTCAACAGTACTGGTCCCAATACAGACCCCTGCGGGATGCCACTCATCACCAATCTCCATCTAGACATTGAGCTGTTGACCACTACCCTCTGGATGCGACCATCCAACCAATTCCTCACCCACCGGACAGTCCACCCATCAAATCCATAGCTCTCCGGTTTAGAGAGAAGGATGTTGTGGGGGACCGTGTCAAAGGCCTTACAGAGGTCCAGATAGACGACATCTGTAGCCCTTCCCACGTCCACTGATGTAGTCACTCCGTCATAGAAGGCCACTAGGTTGGTCAGGCAGGACGTGCCCTTGGTGAAGGGCAAGGTGAAGGCCTTGCCCTTATCTACACAAGAGGACCAAATACTTGCTATTATGCCTTCTGGAAGACCTGGTCTCTGACTGGATTTTAATGCTACCTGTTCCTTCTATCATGGTTTCCCTTTCTGTAAACAAGTAGTCTTCCCACAAAAGATTACTGGATTCAGGTGTACCAGCAAATATCAAGAGAAGAAAAATAATTATTTTAACCTTATTTTTAGAATAAATATTTTTAGAAGCTGCAGTTTTTGCTTCTTTTTTTTGTCTATGCAGAATAGAAAATAAAGAGGATGGCAATATATCTGAGTTAATTACTTAGCATTTAAATTAACAAGTCAACAAGACAACACTGAAGGATGAAAGGATAAATCAATACGTTTTTGCAAGTATTAAAGATGTAGAAATCATTATAGTATTTGTAGAATTTCCAGGGAATAAAACTGCTTCTGTTAAAACACCATTTAGTTACCACTCCATTGTAACCAAAGCGTATCAGTTACAACAAATCCACTCTGTCTGCATCTACCGAATCAATTTCCAATTACGTCACTAGTACCTTCGAATGACTGAAAATATCTCATTCCCAACAACTGTTTACATAATCAGATCAATGTTTTAATTATAAGCAGGAAGATACTATACTCTAAAAGAAAATACTTATAGTTCATATTTTTAGTTACACCCCAATAAACCATGACTTATCTTTGAAAAACATGCTCAATAGCAATACCGCCAGTAATCATGAAGCATGACAAAAAGAGAGGAGATGCCAAACTATTATAGTTTTGACTGTTTCCTTGAATTTAGTACAAAACTTTAACTGCAACGTTATTCTCTTTTCATAAAATATTTACTTTTCAGCAACTAATTTTATTGAAATAACATTGCCAAAAGAAACTTTTACATAGTAAAGTGATAGTAAATGTCTTAAATAGTGCATTGTGCACTATAGTGCACAGAAATATTATTTGGATTAAGAACTACGTGTCTACCAGTAAGACTTTTGCTTTGATTTTTCATTAAGATCATAATATATTTCTACACATTTTAACATGCTAGATACGTTAAACTCGGGTCATAACCCATTTTCACAGACTGCTAAGGCTTTCAGGTTCTTTTTTTTTTTTTTTCTATTCTGCATCAGTACACACAGAAGAAAGCTCTATTTTTTCCATTAAAAATACTAAATCATTAAAAAAGCTTAATGAAATCAGAATAATCAAGATCTAGTAGTCTGTTTTCAATCTGCAGTCTGCTCCTTTTAGAAGATGAAGAAAAAGTAACTTTCTGCTACCTGGTTAATTAATAGCAAAGCAGTTCCTGCAAAAACTCCTAAGTGGCCCGTAACCAGAAAGCTGGGGAGGACCGGCAGCCCCTGCCCCGCCCCGCCCCGCCGCACCGGCTCTTCAGCCGCTGCAATTCGCAGGTTGCCTAAACTTTGCTGAAGTATCTCATCGAGGGGAGGAGGGCCGCATGAGTAACAATCCCAAATGTCACCAAATAACTATTCATGACAGCCTTTCTAACCCTGCAACGACCGTCACTGCTTAGCCCGAGATTGCTTTTATCTAACCCTGTTTTCACGAGCGTGGCCAGCGTATGTCCTAGAGAAGGATGAACTGTAGCTGCAGTCTAACAACTTCAGTGTTATTTTTTTATCCTTTTCATTCATTCTAAAATTTTACCTCGATGTGCCTTTTTTAAGGCTCTTAGGTAATGAACTCTGATCTACAAACACCATTTTTTACTGCCTGAACAGTCCAGTAAAAAAAGCTCTTTAAAAATACAGTTTTAATGTATTGTAATGTAACAGAATGAATTTTTAAAAATATTATTTCAGAAAAAGCAAAACTATCCTTCCCAAATATGTAAAGAAACTGAAACAATCTCAATAAATGGATTATGTTTTGTTGGCTTAGAAACTTAATTAAAAAATAAAAACATCTATGCCCCCACATGCCCATTTCATTAACTTAATAATACACTGCCTATGGAGATACCCTTACTTGCCTATCACCCAAACCTTTTTTTTTTTCATATGCTTAGCACATAAGACCTCTGAATACAAACCAACTCAATTCCAATGTGATGCACTAACACACTCCAGCAATAATAAGGAATATTTTGTTCTACACATGAAACTATTATTTTCTTCTCAATAAATTATTGAGCAACTACAGTTTTGTTGGGTGTATTTGTCCTCATCTCATCAATTGCTAATGGATTGTAAGAATACAACAGGTTGGGCACATTATAGAAATTGGCATGGAACTTGTTTTATTGCTGTTGGTTTTAACCAAGAATATCAAACTAGATGTTTTTATGCCAACAGCTTCATCTAGTTGAATAAAAGCAGGTAGCAATTCCGCAAAAAATGAAAGATTGATTTATAAAATAGGCACATTAGCTAAATCATTCCCCTGAATTCAAAATAATTTTGAGAAACTACAGTTGAGTCTCTTTTGG
>NW_008824536.1:1321988-1329228 GCF_000699105.1 Pygoscelis adeliae | reverse complement strand
TGACCATATTTACAAACCAGAGGGAATATAAACTTTCTTTTTTTTTTTTAAGTGGAGATCATCATGTAGTCACATGCCTATGGCAGTTCAGGCTAAAGAAAAACACTCTTTATTGTAATAGGCATAATAAAACAGCAAAACTGCAACACAGCAGATAACTGTGGCCAAGATTAGTTTTTCAACAGTATGTACCAAAAAGCACCTTTGTGCTGACACCACAAAACTTTATTAGTGTAATGCACCGCTCAGAGTTATAACACTTAACTGCTCAGATGCCAAAAATAAGTCATGCAGTCAACTGCTCATTTCTTAACTTGGGCACTGGAATGGTCATTAGTTTCAAATTAACCTATTTTTGAGATATTGGCTTTGATCTTCCCAACTTTTATAACTGGGACCCACCCTCCTGTATGCATAGTGTTGTGTCAATTGGGATAAGCAGGGCAGTACAAGATAATCACTGCTGCGTTGTACCAGGGTGGTGCCCTGCAATAAAGACTTCATTTGCTGAAGCCCCACTTGCAGAATTTCAAGGTACACTGTTAGGTTTATCTAGGATTTTCCCAGTTGGGTGGCTTCAAGAATATCTATTTTCATTTTGGATTAAAGAGTTGCATATTGTGTCTTTGGACTGTGTTCAGATGTAGAGCTCAGGTGACTTGACTTCTATACAGGTCACTGTACTGGGGGGGCTGCCTGAACAACTGGAGTCCTGCAGCGCCGGACAGCTGTGGCATTGGGAGGTGGGATATGCAGCAATGAGCTGAAAAGCTTTTATTGCTCACTCAGGGAGAAGCAGGAGTGCTCCCCCCACACCAACATCCCCATTTCACATATGAGCTGTCAACTCCTCTCGCTGGTGACAGTGGCTGGAGGAGCTTGTGGGGGGGGTCAGGAGGAGCTCCACAGTGGGGGAGGTTCTAATGTAAAAATTGCTTTCTGTGTTTATTTTAATTTCACAGAGTGCTGAGCAAACAGAGTAAAAGCTCCAGGACTACAGCAGCTTCCTGCTTACCCCCGCAGTACTGACTCAGAGCAATAGGGGAAAGGCTCAGGGAGTGGTACTCACTCACCTACAGTGGAGCTGACACCTGGGTGGTAAGATGCATGTGGCTCAACCCACAAATTCCTTTTTATTAGCTTTCATGTTTTGCTATTCATGCAAGAAATCAGATTTGACTTCAGACATTGTGGTACATAGTATATTTGATACTTTGATTAAACCTTTAATTTAACTCTTTAAAAGAATCCAACCTTAGTATTTATTTCAGTGCATGCAGATGCAAATGCTTCCTTGTTTAATTATTACATAAATACAAACTAATTCCTTTGAGCATTCCACCTCAGGAATTAGTTACACATCTTTCCAACAGACCAAATCTGCAAGTTCACATCAACTCCCAGAAAGTTGCTATCAATCAAAAAGCAACAGGAAGTAAAACCTTGGGAAAAGCAGTATACATCAGACCCAACAAATCTCATGTACTGTGTAGGAGACTCAAACAGATACTACTTCACTTTCTCAGCTGTACATTCATCTCTGGCCTGATCTGCAAAGTGCTTACTATCTGCTTCTAGCATAAGGGTTGAGGATGGCTACACAACTACACTGTAGCTTACGAGCACATGCTTTCTGAAGATCACAGAAGTCCCACCAGAAAGCACATTTGCTGCCAGTCTGACAGTCCAATTCCTTCCCTCATCCTACAGCAAGGATGTTAAGACCCAATACACAACTTTCCAGACCACTCCAGGTTTTCAGCTATGCATGTAAGGACCAATCCCAAACATCCAGAGGCAAAGAGATCTTTCTTCTGCAAAGTACATGGTGACAGCAGGAAAAGTCTAAGCTACTCAAAGTAAAGATACAAAAGTGGGAACTTAGTGATGGATAATGAAAGCGCTTAACAATTGGGGGACAATTTAATGCACAGGTTCATTGATCCTTTTGGCAGGGTTTGATTTTTACTTTAACCAATGATTACACTATGCCAGGGCAAGCAGGTCCCATTGAGTGTCCATAACAGAGAGATATTCTCATAACCAGATTATCCTCCACATTATGAATAAAGTTAGTATTTGCCATTGCACTAATTTTCTAAAACAGTTTTGATTATTCAGTCCAGGACAGCTTTGAGAAGAAACGACATTAAAAATACAGCATGTAATACTTTGGTTGTACAGAATAATGGGCTTATTTTCATTTAACGAATGTTAGTTTTACTTCGCTTGCTTTTATTACAGTATCTTCCTAGTCAACACGATGAGAATTATATTCTTTGAACATTTATCTGAATAACCCAGGCCTGCTTAAGATTTCATAAGGCTGTCATATCTTCTTCCTGTCAGATCCCATACTTCGAATTATTTACTCTAATTTGTATTAAGCTTGTATCCTGGCTCTGTAGACTTTCATATTTCCATAATAATTCATAAGACACCCAACAAAATAAAACTAAAAATTAATATACATGATCTCCACTGGTTAAGTGGCTCACCGCATTCTGCCAATGAAGCTGATGCCCCAAAAAGGTAGAAGCATAGAAATGCATTGGGAATATGAAGAGTTCATTCTACTCCAGGGGAACACCATGGTTATTAGTTGGAATGGAATTATGTAACGGAAGTGTCTGGCCCAACCTTTTTTAATATAAACTTCAACAGCTAGAAGACTAGGTCTTCATGGTTATTATGTAGGCTGCACCAATGCCTGTGTATGATCCCTGCATCTGCAGTATCTTTGTTTTATTAACTATGGGCAGAAGTCCACTTAGTAGGTAAAGTGATAGTTCCTATTAGTCTACAAAATACAGGTTTTAGCACAGAAACAGCTATTTCCCCCCATTTTTTTTTAATATGTTAGAATGTTTAATGTTAATATCTAGCATTCAAATTATCACTGGAGCAAGAAAGCTAACTAAAAACTAATTTAGACATCCAGCTAACTTCATAACTATAGGTTTTTACGAGATGTGTGAACAAGCGAGTTCATCGGCTAAGTAACATTCTTCATACATTTGCTATAAGAAACTGATACTATCAGGATATGTATTAGATTCAGTCTCACAGACGTTGTATTGGCATAATTATGCTTTGAGCAGAGATGCCAGCCAAAGAAGCTCTGAATGCACTCCAGTAGGCTCAAATTGCTACTGTTTCACAAAACCTGTAACTTTATCACCAATTTTGCAGAATTATGCAAAAGACCAAATTTAAATGTCTGTTACACCTTATAATTCAGTATCAGCATCATAAATATATATAGGTTTCAAACTATTTCTGTTAAAGGGAAACCAAGCGAAAAGCTAAGTATCAGCTTTGAAGAAAAACTACTGCATACCACTGCAGATAAGTTACCCTAATTTTATTTAAAAGAATCTGTGTAGTGGTGCAGTGTGATGCTGCATTTTCTTTCCCCTTTAGTTTTCCATTTCTATGTCTGACCCTGGCTTCCTGTCAGAAAATTATTAACATTTTCTCTGTTGAGGACACCTCATTTAACTAAAGGTCTTTTTCATTTGAACACTCAAGTATAGTGAAAAGATGCAAAGCATCCAAAAATTGAAGCCCAATCCAAGTAACTGTTTCTCTCCTCCCCAAATTGTATTAATGCAAATTTGTATTCAGCATAATTTTACAGTCTACATTAGGTTCCCTTCATCTCCATCATCTGTATCCCTGTCAACTTGTAGATCTCATTTAAGTCTCCGAAGAACTACTGTTAGATAACTTTGAACATGATTAATCCAGCTACTTGTTTATATTCCTTAACAGTAAAACAGTTTAGCATCTTACCTTCAAAACAGAAGGCTAGCTAGCTTTTATCATCTTAAGCAAAATGCTAAACTTCATAATGAAAACTCAGAACAGGTGAAATGCAAGCTAAATCACAAGGTTTCAAAATTGGGGGGAGGGGTGGGTGGATGTTGAGAGAAAAAGTCTCAGATATTAAACTGTGGCTGAAGCCTTTGGCTTGCAGGGCATCAACACAAAACCACATAAACTTAAATGCTTGTGATGTACCTTGCTTTCAACTTCTGGGCTCGTTCAAACTCTGAGCTCCAAGTCAAACCCAGATAAACTAAAAAAAATAATTTTAAATGTAAACTAAAACCAGCTGAATGACTTTTCATCTAAGCATAGCATTCTGATTCAGAAAAGACAACTGTTAGGTGAGTACTGTTTCTTTCTCTCCCTGAACAACCTGGACACAAACCAGATGCTCAGATTATCAACATCCTGTAACTTTTTAGCTGCTGCAACTCATTACACTGTTGAAGCCCTTAGTGGCAGCTTTACCTTTTTCTATGCTCCATATTAAAGCCAAGATTTGTGGTCCTTTAAAAATAAAGTTCACAAAAAACTACTGTTCACAACTACTGCCCTTTCTTTACTACTGCATATTTGGTGTTTTCTCCATATTTGTTTTGTTTGTCATGTTCCCAAATTTTGTGACAACATGATTACGTGAGATTCTTAATCAATGATTCTTAATCAATTCTTAATCTTAAATCAATGCCGTAAACTTTTGGAGCATTGACCTATGATGTTTGAATACACATGAAAAGATGCCAAAGGCACTGATACAGTACTTGTTTCTACATTTATGAGACTATTTTTATAAAAATCTATTTTATTCCTTTGAAAAAAGATTTAGATATGAACTTACAGACAAGTTCTTCCAAGTGATTTCAGGTGAGATTTTTTTCTCTATGTAATCCCAGACAATTCCTTGTGACCAGTGTCAGTTACCGGATTCGATAATTATTTACAGAAAACTAAGCTATTCCTTGATACTACCACAAACCACCACTCTAGCACAGTCTGAAGAAGTCAGTGCTCAGAAAGTTTCTTAAGGACAAACATCACTTTAACCTCTATGAATATATCTAATAAAACACTCCAGCATAGCTCATTTTGTATTCAAGCTGCTTGTGCTTGGCCATAGCATCCACACAAACCTGACAATAAAGAAAAAGCCACACTGGAAACAAACTTAAAGTGTGTTGGAACATTTTTCCATGGAATTAAAAATAATAGTCCAGGAATAGGAAAGATTTGGGCAGCCCTCATAACGCAATGCTGAGGCTCAGCATAGTACCAGTCTTTATATAAACATAGCTAAGATTTTGCCAAGATAGTTGCATCTAAATGTTGTTATTAACCAGAGGATAACTGTGAATAAAGGAATGTGGTAAGTCTTTTTTTCATCAGTTGCTTGAGGTTCTTTGGTGCCATAAACAATGTGTAAACAAAATTTAGCATGAATTATTCAACATGTAAAATACTGAAACTCACTGAGGCTTTCAAAACAAAATTCTTCTAATTATGAACACATAATTAAAAAATAATAAAGAACCATGAAATATCCAGGTATTTGTAATAACTGGCCAACCTATTCTGCCAGTTTTATTTATGCCTAGTTAGGTTTCGTTGAAAAGAAAACCATTCTCCCCTTGCTTCTGCAAAAAGTATCTAAGCCAATTATGAATGTTTGTCCCTGCAGGACTGTAAGGAAAGACAATTCTGAGGTAGCCTATCCCTTTTTCATAGATAGCATCCTTTTTTTAAATTAAAAAAAAGGACATAATCCACACATCTTAAGTTTTCCTCGTTGTCTGCACGTTTCAGATCTCGGAAGACTAGCTGAAACCTTAAGTTACAAATTCCATCTAATCTGCGACACTGAAATGAAGGACATTTGTTTCATTACTTATGGAATTAGAGCGTCAAACGTCCTCCAAGGTAATCTTTCACAAACACACACGAAAGAATATCACCAAAACTAAGTCCAGTAAGACCAAATCCAACAAGACCAGAGTAACTCATTACACAAACAGATTTTTATTTCTTTTTAACAAACAAGGTATAAAGGCTGCCAGCAACTGAACAAATCTGCAAGTCTTTGTGATTTTGCTATTGAGAATACAATTTTTAGTACTTCAGACTCACTCCATTGTTAATGCATCCAGTTAACAAAAGCTCTTAGAATCACCTATGTTAATTAAGGAAAGCCTCACGGTTTTTTCCTTTAGGTTTTTCAAAATAAAAAAAGAACACACTAGTAGAAACTGTTCTTTAGTAAAATTTGTAAATTGTTTATAACATAAGCAATACAAAATGCCTCTTCCTGTAGGTTGTATTGCATTTAAATGCAGAAACATGCATCTAAAAGCCTGTGCGCACTAGAATGCCTCATCTAGTTAAGTTTTTAAATATGTAGATGAATAACCCACTTTACAGTCTCCTATTAAATCTTTAAGTTTTATATGCAGTATCATAAAATTTCATTCTATCATTTCAGCTGTCTATTGATTTCACTTCAATTTAATTTAGTGGAAAACTGCTAGGTTTTAACATGTAATATTTCCTCACATTACTGTAGCATTAGAAGTAGCTGTAGACCAGGAGTGAAGTTAGGCCAGAGTACACAGTTCACAGCCCTGTCATCTCCTACTACATCTAATGCTACTGGGTATAGTACTGGTGTTCATAAGGGGTGGGCCATTCAGCCCCATGAAGATCACTTGAGGCAGTATGCTATCCTGTTACATGACTTAGAGCATATGATGGAAAAGAGCATAAAGGCACAAGGCATGGAATCCTTCAATCATTTCGGCAAACGAGGTGGGATCTGAAGCTATAAGGTTGGTCATTTAGTGCTGTAGGTTTGGGATTCACACTCCCACTCTCAAAACCCCTGCTGATGCCATTACATGCTTTGGTTTATTTGAAGCATAGTAACTGAGGAAAAGCTTGTTTTCTACAAGGTTCTTTTAACATGCACAGTTCTATGTATCATCTAGTGAAGCAATAGTGGAAAAATACATCACACATCAGGCATGTGATCTTTAACCATCCCAGCCCTCTGCCTGTGCCTTTTTCTTTCCTCTACAAAACGTTAATCTGAACAACCGTATGAAATACTAGGTTGTGCAGCTAAGCACACCTCATCCAGTTAGTGAAAACACCTCTTAACATCTGTAGATTAAAGAATTAGACCATTAGATATGCAGATGTGCCTCTGTATACTCCTTGTGCAACGTCTGACTGTCAGAATCATTTTGTTTCCACTGAAACAGAGTAAGAAAAGAACAGGAGGCAGCCTGCAGCTACCTTGCTTTGAGTTTGTTCCTGTCAAATCTCAATGTTTAGCAAGGGTTGATTTACATAGCGTTTGCATGGGAGAGCATCAGGTAAAGCCCAAGTTTCTAAAGAGAGCACGACTAGTAATTCAGTC
>NW_008824536.1:1310015-1321952 GCF_000699105.1 Pygoscelis adeliae | reverse complement strand
AAAGAGACAAAACCTGTGAAATAAAGTGTCAAAGAGGTTTCAGTTATTTGTGGTGATTAAAGGTGCCATGGACTATTTTGCAAGAATAGGGTTTTTTTTACTCTTAGGTAGTATTGACAGCAGCTTCAAACAAATACTCTGCATTTTAAATTGTACAGTAATAGCCAGCATGACAAAAGGGCTTTCCTGTATCTTTTAACACACACTTGTGGTCTGTGATATACAGGCAATATCTAACACCAACTATTCCATAGATTCCTATTAAGAGATTTATCCTCAGTGGTGTTTTGCCAATTTAGTGCTAATGCACAAATTGAGTAGTGTATATATTTTATTGCACTCTTAAAAATTCTCCAACACCCCGCAGCAGTAACTGTAAGGAGTACTACGAAGATAAAAACTAGTTTTTCATCTACTTGTTAAAGTCATATGTTTCATATACAGACATTTAAGTAATAACATGACTTACTCATAGAACCAAGTTCATGAATGGAGATAACATTTGTACATCCATTTTCATCTCCATCACCTTATTGCAAAGTACAAAATAAACTTCTTTGCCTTTATACAGTGTGTTTCACTGCAAGTTTCCCTTTAGTATGCGCTACCATAGAAATCTGCGCTTTAAAAGGGACCAGCAAAATGTTCTAATGTTTACACACACCATTTTAGAACCGTTGTCTGGGCAAGGTTAGACCTGTTTAGAACTACTAGTAAAGGCATAGCTTATACATCACATTACATACTATTACAGAAAACATTTAAGGGACAAAACCCAAAATCACCCTGGAAGTCTGTAACAAAGTGGAGCATGCCCTTTGGGATTTGCAGCTGAAGACAGAAGACCTCTGTAAAGGCTTGCTGAAAGTTAAAGACGTAGAAGTGAAAGCTTGTGGAAGACAACTGCAGAAGCCAAGTACAACCAGAGTCAGGCCAAGTATTTCAGTCACGTGGCTGATCAATGGGAATGAGGATAAGCACAGGTTTCCTATAAAAGGTTAGAATCAGAGAAGATGTTAGACTGAACCAGTTTCATCAGCAACATTGAAGGCTTATAAACAGATAGAAAGAGTATTAAGGCAGAACTGAAGGAGCAGAACTTCACATCAAAATTCAAAGCAGATGGCTGGATGTGACTAGGCTCCCACCATCTCACCAACCCAGACCATTCCACCATTCCCTCTTAGATTTATTCCCCTTATTCTCTCTCCTATTTGAGACAGTAGGATATGTCATTCAGCCTATTACGGACCAAGTCATACTTCCACCACAGAGGGCATACAGAATACATTGTCTGTCAAAACCAGCAGAGGATTCCAGCCCTCTCACACACTATAGATTATTTAGGCTCCTAGGAGAGCTCCACAACACAGAGACCATGGCAGCTGTTAGGAATATGCCCCTTAGATATATTCCCCAGTACTTCCTTATAAAATAGCACCAGAACAAAACAACATCCACAGAGAGAGTGATCACAGAGGCTCTGCACAGCTCTGGTACTTCAGTGAGGTTCTCGCACACTGTCACACTAGAGACTGGAAGACAGGAAGAAGAATAAAGGGGAAAATAATATGTTTTATTACAGCTACAGCAGCAAATGGATAGAACAACAGAAAGTACTCCCCCACCTGCCAGTTCTAATACTTACATGCACTGACTTGCTCCGACTTTAAGAAAATGAGTAGTTTTAGTCCTTGAGTGTATTCCCAAGTCTTCAAAAATATCAAGAATGAAAAATAAGTGACTAGGCATCTCATTGAGATACCATGCCAAAAAAAGTAAGTGGGTTCATTTAAATGAGGTAAACTTCTACCCACCTCAAGAGTTTCAATTGGTCAAGAATAATTGCAAAACAAGCCCTAAAAGGACACATTTAGCTATAGAACGTAAAAAACATTCTTCATTGTTCACTGTATCCTGTTACCAGCTTTGAACATAATTTTAGCTACTGAATTGGTGCTTTTTTGTTTTGGCAATCAGATGATATTAACTTCCCCTTTGTTTTTTCTTTTCCTGTTTGTACACCTGCAATCTCAACGAGCAAACAGCAACAGGATTAGTATTTTATAGATAGCCTACTACTCTACATCTGTAAAGAGCAGAATGACAAAATACTTTCAAAGCCCTAGGAAAAAAACACAATAACCTTGACTTCTAACTTTAAGATCTAATTGTAGTCCCCAGATAAAATAATTTTGAAATAAAAATATTCTTCCAAAATACTGTCTGTTTCAGATGTAAAATTCACAACCGTAGTAGCTACGTCACAACAGGTAGTTAACATCCCAATTACTGACTCTCCAGCTACATATTTTGAAGTGCAGACTAGGAAGAACTCCCCAAAGCCTTAAGTGCATTCTAGAACAGTAGAAAGTTACCACTGGTATTTTTCATTGAAGTCTCTTTTCCCCCACACTAAGTTATGAGCTATTTAACTATCCTTGAGTATCAGAGATCTAATACTAACCACAATAGGCAAGTTACAAACTGATGGGAGCAGTTCAGCTTGCTTTGTCCCTTGCAGTCCCAGGCTGGACTCTAGCCACACTCAGCACAAAGACAAATCCTTCCATATAGTAACAGGATAAGCCTGCTAACTGCTTGTTCAATTTTAAATGGATTCTGGTCTGAGAACAAACCCATGTACTGGACAAGTCAAGTGAAAAAGTTACCTAATGGCCTCAGGTGCAAAAATGCCTCAGCCTGTATCATTAAGAAATTATCTGAACAAAAGAAAACCTGATTTCATTAGGTGAACACTCTCAAGGTGTGTCAGACTAAATAGCTATTCATGACTAATTCACTAATTGCAGTAACAACATGCTTCTCTATTACATTCAAACTACTACCTTCAGAACAGATTCATCAAAACATCCTTAATGACGGCAAAAGGTTTATGAAGTATCTGCCTATACACTAAGGGTACAGGCTGTACCATCAATACAGCCCAAATATACTTGCTTCAGCACTTGTCATCTTTCACACAGTTAAGACTGTTTTCAGAATAAACAGCTCTTAAATTCCTTTCTACAAAAGAAACTTTCAGGACTGGAAAAAAGTTGTTTAAGTCTATAAACTTATCTCACATCATTGAAACAGGGATTTAGAATTGTGTTGTGTTCTGCTCTTCTGGGTGGGTTTCAGACATTCCTTTCTTATCCAGAATTGGAAGGTTTTAGTTCTGTCAAGACTGTATCCATAATGGCTTAATTTCAGGCAGTCTGACACATGCAGCTGAACTTTATTTAGTCTGAGTTTAAGTACAGATTGCAATACTTAAGAACAAGAAGAGGTCAAGCTCAGGACTCCTAAACTAGAGATCAAAATCTGCTGTCAGCGAATTAATTTGTATTTTTACTGGTGAATTGCATGGGAGCAGGTAAGGCAGCTAGCTATTTCAGCAGCAAGTAGGGAGTACATTTCTAGTGATTACAATGCTTTTCTGAAGTACATTGTATTTGCTTCTTTCTCAATATGGCTTTATTAGTGACTGTTTAAGAAACCAGGTGTAGGGCTTGGGATTCCCCCCCCCCCAAGTCTGTACTAGGAATACAGAATACAACATGAGCCCACCCAAGTACAGGTATCAAGGAAAAAAAAAAAACAAGGAGCAAATTAGGAGGTGCAACTGACACTGATGTTTTAATTATTCTTTCCTCTTCCACTATCAGCAGTTAAAGGCTGAGTGTTCATTTCACTAGAAGTACTTTGTAACCTCCACTAATTCCAGTTCTTCATAATTTAAAATACACCACTACTAATGTATAGACTAATGGAAGCTCTGCTGTAGAACAAGGACTTGTAAAGACAAGCTTTTAGTATAAGCCCACTTATCTTAATCCATCCCATTAGTACCACCTAACTGCTTAACATCACTGTAACTTCATGTAGAAAACTGCACTGTACACAGCTACAAAGAAAATAGACCCAATGTGACCCTGCCAAGATTAACCCATGGTTTGAGGAAGGTTAGATTGTCCAGAAACACTGTATCACCCCTCTCTTTTAGTGAAGGATGTTCATTTTGTCTAGAACAATACCAAATATGGGAATAAGTAGCCACTGTTCTTCTGTTTCCTCTCAAGTGTTCCTAGAATGAACCAAGAATAAATACACAAAGTAAACGACAGGAAGAAACCACTGCTGGTCATGAACTTATTCTGCATATTGAGATCAGGTCTCTGTGGACTGGGTGTGCTGGTATTTCAGGCATTAAGAGCCCTGGAACCAGAATTCCTATTTACCACTACAAAAGCTTTAAAAAGTAGTACTCATGGGAACAGCTTTAAGACTTCTGGAGAAGTCAGCTGGGTAACTGACACTAGGAATTGGTAAACCAAGTATTCCTTTCAATGTTAAAGCTGTCAGTTAACAATAGTACTATATACATGAAATAATTAATCCATTCTCTACTACTGTGTGCTACTTAAGTTTAACCACTTTGTAGCCTCAGAAGAGGCTCAGGCACTTTGTTAAACATATTCCTGAGACTGAGGCCAAGGTCAGTGAAGACTACAGTAAATTCTGTAGAGAATACATATTCTGTGTGTATGAAGGCAGCTTTAAGCTAGAACAGATTAACTAACCTCCACTATTGTATGTACTTTTTTAAGCCACAACAGAAACCATTTCAGTTGTATCAAATGTAAGTTTTGTTAACCACATAGCATCATATATGCCAATTTAATTGTTATTTAAAGCAAGCATCAAACTGAGCCAATTCTTTTCTCCAGTATATTGGACCTAGTTCTTTGTTGCCATGCAGATACACATTATTATATAGTGTCTAAGACAAGAGTGACAGTTATAGACTAATATCTAAGCTGCTTAAGAAACCAGATTTAGTTGCTAGAAACAGGTACTCAACATATCCTGAGTTCCACATATTGGATACTCAGGCACTGCTGAGTTCTCTTTCACTTGGTTAGGTGCACTTCTAATCTGACTTGCTCTGCTGAAGACCTATCCCTAGCCTCTCATCTGAAAATGATTGTGCCTTGAACTCTGTGGTTGCAACCCAATGCTGAGACAAAAAAAAAAAGTGAGAAACAGCAAAATAGCAAAAGCAGTGGCCTCTCCTACAATGAAGTCATTCCCCCTTCCCCCCACGCAACTCTGCTTTAAATGGAACTCAAGGTTTTGCTCGTTAAAGGCCAAATCTCAAATCAGACCTCCATAGACATAAGCAGTGTCATAACAGGACCTCCATTTGTTATAGACAACATTCGAGTTAACTTTTCCCCTGTGTCAAGCCTAATTTGTCTTAAAAACCCACAACAAATAGCAGAGTCTGTAGAAGTTACTGCAACTCCAATTTCAAGAGCAAAGTCGATTTGCTGATAGTCTATTCCTATAACCTAGGATCACCAACAGAATGGGACTTGGGTCCTTACAGGCTTCTGAAACCTTGTTCCTGCAGGGACTTTGCCTTCAACCATTGGTAAGTAGAATGCGACACTGGCCATCAAATATGAACCCCGAGGGGCCCACTAAGTCCCATCACTTAGCTGGAAGAAAAGTGTTGCTCCTCACACAAGCACTGTGTGCTAATGCCACCCCTTACTAGCTCAACTAGCAGATGTGGGCTTTAAGCATCTGTAATTAGGAACTCTTGGCTACCCGAGGAAGAAGCGGGAAAAGATGCTTTGCAAAGCCAACAGCCACTGCACAGCAAGTAAACAGCTAAGTCTGGATACAGTTCAGGATAGATTTATGCATTTTTAGCTCCTTTGCCATAGACATCTCAGCAGGTTTAAGCTGCTACTCTGTAGTAGTAGGCCTATACCTTCCCTCCCACCAGGGCCCATTAATTCCAAAAAGTTACCTTACTCCAGTCTATTCAAGTCATGCAGGTTACACAAAGAACAGCCAGGATACCCTCAAAAACTGAAAACATCCAAATTGCCCTACCCTGAGGAGCTATTTTGACTTTTCCACTGCAAAGACCAGAATGTTTTTGTAGGAATCTTTGGTTTGCTGAATCTAGCAATTATTGACCAATATAGTAGTTCCCAGCGTGTATTTAAAGTTGAGGGGAAGCACTGAAAAAGGCTTTGGAGACTACCAACAATACAGCATCAAGTCCTGGAAACATGACTGTGCATAAGGCACAGTTTAAGTGGAGAAAAAAATCTAGCTGAAGTAATTCTGTTCTTAGTGGGACTACTGTATTTTAATTGGTAAAGTCAAATATTTGTTTTCATGGATTAAAGCAATTCAGAATTCAGGAACTAATCAAGTTTACACAAGTACAGTGTCAGCAGGATATTATATGGTATAGAAGCTACATGTAATAAAAACATGCTTTGTAATACATCAGTTTCCACAGCATCCAAATTTTTAATTCAAACTATGGTAGGAAAAATATTAGAATTTTCCTGACAGGACTACTGTGTCAATCTAACTTGCTTCCATAAAAACTGTACTATCAAGAAGCAACAAAAATTATAGAACTAAATATGATACAAGAGTCTAACACAATGATGGATTCCCATGACTAGTTTTTTCCCTAGATGATCGCATCCTATCATTAGTTCCTTCAAAAACATGATCTATATTTAGACAGCAATTTGTAAGCACCAATACCAAGACAGCAGAAATAATCATGCAAAAATCTATGCTTCATTGGCCTTACCAGACGATACTGTAGAATTATTTATTAATTCAGACTATGTAGACAGCTAGTACCTCTGTGCTCAGAAAGCAAGGATGGGTGGTTTTGTAGCTTTATATCCTTTCTGGAATGAATCTCACCAAATCTGAAATCTCCCATTTAATTTAAGTATATCTGTACTATGTCTGTCTTCAGTTACTGTTATAAATACTTTTGCACATTTCCCTTTCTTTAGGTATGTACTGAATACAATTGGGGATACAGTACAGGAAAACAAATTCTTTCATGACTGATAAACAGACAAATCAAATTCTTCTCAAATATTGAAAGAAAAAACAAATACTCAAACTTAAAAGTATGCACACGCTTTTGAGTACTGTGAAATGGCCTTTAAGATTAGGTGTAATGAAAGTACTTCTTCAATATGCCTCAAGAACACTGCTTTCACTTAGCAAATGAAGTATTTTCTGGTTCATATACCAAAACATCTGCAGTAAGACAGTCCAAAACCCGAGCGATCAAAAGGCGTTCAGTCCATGCCAGAGGAACCACAATAGCTCAAAGTCCAACAGCTAACAGAATGCTAATGCTGTACATATACATGTTTACAATACTTAGGTAAACTTTTGACCTTGGAACCTCCCTACCAACCCCCCAGATCAGTAGTACTTTCATACCAAATGAGCTATTGGAGTGTACAGGGGTCGCAACCCAAAGGACTTTAGATGCGTTGGCAGCATTTGTTAAAAGAAATTCAAATATACTTTGTATCAGCGTACTTCTTTGCAAAGGTGGGAATAGCAGAGTTAAGAGTTACTGCAAAAGCAAATTTGGAGGCACTAAGGTATTTGTGCAGACTTGTATCCTTCAAGGCAGGAAATAAACAAAACAAGATAAGACAAATTCTTGACTACTGCTTGGCACTGTAAATATATCACAAGAAGTCCCAACTTCCATCTTTCTGTATTTCTGCTATTACCAATATACAACTCAAAGCACAGGAAAACACATAAAATCACTGCAAAAGATGACAGCGTGCACCAGTAAACTGCCTAGAATTTAAAGCCTCACAAATGTTGTGGAATGTCAGATTGAAAACAGAAGACTGTCCTAGGTGCAGGATCAAACATCTGGCAGCATATTATTTCATAAGACACAAGCATGAAAGATTTAAAATCCTGAGTGTTAAGAACATTTGACATGTTTTATAAAGGATATCAATCTGCGTTGTTCAGACTTGAATATGACTTCAACGCTTAAATTAGAGAAGGCTAACCGAGAACTGGTTACAGACTCAGGCTCAGCTGATGAAGGTGATTCAGTTCTGAGCTGGCAAGGAAAAAACCCCTCACACTTCCTGTACAGGGACAAGTGCAGCTAGTCACTACAAAACTGCTGGTCCTGTTTGAAGGATGCCAACAAAAACCTCTCATTTAGACTTCATATTGCTGAACAAAGCTTCAAAATAGCTTCTAGAAGCACATGCTTTTGCGTAAACCATTTATGTTCCTTTTTTTGCTGAAGTAGGCTAAAAAAAGATCTATCGTCATCCCACCCCAAGAGTATAAAGCTGTTGCCTTTCACATTGTTCCCCTGACAGCCAGAAGTGGCTTTTACCAGAGACACTTCTGGCAGCTGAAGGATCACCCAGATGACAGGAGAGCAGAGCACCAGACCTGTTTTATAGTCCTTTTTACACTTCCAGAATGGCATTGATCACGAAGCATGCTCAAGATCTGCTAATGTCTGGCTTTAACTTTAAAGTTCGCATTTAGTTGTTGAATTTAGTAAGTTATGTTAGTAGGCAATTCTTCGAACTTCAAAGCACCCTCTTAAGTATGCTTCCTAATAAGCATCACTTCTGATGATAACTCTGACTCATGCTCCAATTACCAATACTGCTTTCCTTGTCAGCTCTCCCATTGGCTTTGTTTAAAAAAGCATTTTCAGTTTCAATTAAAAAATATAAATTCAGAAATTTTCTTTCAGAAATAAACTGTAAAGTGTATGAACCCAAACACCAACACTTTTAATGCCAGTTAAATGCTACTATGTCTTTGGAAAAAGATCCTTGACCAGACCTGCCTTCCTAGGCTATTTACATTAAATAGTCTTGAGCTTAGATGTACTTGCTGTTGTACACGAAGCAGTCAAACTCCAAAGCCATTTACACACTTGTTTGAAGCATATTTAATAAAATAGGCAGAACACACCTGTAATGTTCAGCGTGTGGAAATGCTCTAGACTAGGAAACCTTTTCCTACCACAGTAATGACAGTCAAGCAGAGAGAACAGATCCCATGCACTGCCAGGACATGACTGCACACCTTGTCTCCCCAAGGGATATTTGCATTTTTAAACAGGCGAGGGTAGGAGAAGGGGAAGAAATCAGTAGGTGGAGGATAGGAAAGCTAGAAGATGAGGGTGAGTCAGGAGATGAGTGATAGCCATACTTCCTGGGCAGGACAGTGATCGGCATCTCAGGAACGTGGGGGAAGGGAGCAGGAGATGGGAAAGACTGAGTTGAGCCCAGGAAGGTCTGACTAAAATACAGCTCCCTCACACCCAAGCTCCCCCAGGAGTGCACAGGAGGCTAAGATTGCGCAAGAGTCCTAACGATTACGTGAGGTGAATGTCTAAACAACTCAGAGGAAGAGACAGCTCTCGGTTCTGATCTTAAGATAGGGAGAAAATTCTTGTTTACTTTCTGCCATGTTTCTCTGATATTTGTAAATACTTTTACACCCACGTAGTGGAAATGATAAAAGCCAAACAACGTACAACAGCTAACAGAGTCCTTTGGCTACAGCAGTTTCAAAAATTAGCAAGCAGCCCATACACCTGTAATACCTCTCCATACACAAGCAGTAAAAAGACACTTTTGCAGGAGTAACAGGAATGCTGGTCATTTGCTAGTGACCAGCATCGGCCAGAAAAGCTCCTTGGCAGACAATAAGATAGCGAGGAAATGAATGACCTCCAACAGATGAGAAAATGTGTAAGAGAACCTTTATGTGATTTTCCCCATAAGGTTTAGCCTTTTACACTGATGTTAAACCTTTGCTGCTCATATTCAAGGTGAGACTTTGGATAGTACAAAGTGGCTTCATTCAAAAAGTTAATACTGCAACCAACCCTTCCTTGCCAAAACCTATGCCTAGTGATTTCTGTGTTTGCAGACGGACTGAACTATTTTCCAAATCCTTATTTTTGTAAAAAACCCACACACATTCTTCCCAGTTCTGAGAACTGCTTCTTTGATTTTACCCCTTCTGATCTTGCGCTGTTAACTCCCAGAACAAAACCTGTTTTAATTAGGTGCAAAATCCCTTTCTAACATAGCTCTTAATGCTTTCCAGTAGCACACACCATCAACATCTAGAATCCAGCTTCCTAAAAAAAGCAGACTGAAGTATTGCATTACAGTAGCCTTTTAGGAAACTGAAGAGAAAAGCAGACCAGGTTGTCATTTGTAAGCCATGTATTATGGCAACAACCAGAACCAAAGGGTAAGCAAAAACCTGACAACTTACAGCCACAGTAAGCCAGATTCCAGGCTAGTCTCTATCAGCAGAACTACAGCTATCTGTGTCAGAACTCTTCACGTAACTACAGTAAGCTCACTCCTAGAGTTACCCAGGGTCCTTGGCAAAGTAAGTGTAAGAGCTAGGAGCTTAAGAAGAAAGATAATCTCTTACTTTTTTGCTCCCTTCCTCATCAGATGCAGCAACTAAAACTAATCAGGTTTTATTGATATAAGGGACTCTTCTGTAGCTCTGAAGATGTTTATTTACATGTTATCTATACATTAGTAATACACACATTATATTAGAAAGCAAATCTAAACCTGCAGGCATTTCTGTTTCCTTACACTGAAATTGGGAATAGAAAAGTACGAAAACCTTTATTCTTTGATATAACTTGGATAGAGCAGTGCACGACCACTTAGATGTCACTTTTACACTAACTCCTAAAACTAGGAAGAGATTAAACTGGTATTTATGAAGGAAAAATAATTAAAATTATTACAAAAGGAGCTGAGAAGACTTCTCTAAAGAGATGTGCAACTTCTTAGTGTTTCAAGCAAGGAAACATACTTTCCATGTTACGATGAGAATATTACTAAGATTTTACTGAGAACTCCATAAAAGCTTGACAACATTTCACTGGCTAGCTATCACAAAGGCTCTAAAAAGCTTGTTTTAACTTCCCCCATTCCACATATGCAGCAATTCTTTAAGACGAGGCAGTAAGACTTGGGCAAGTTATCCCTTCAAGTTAAGAAAAAGCAGCTGCAAATAGTTTAGTTAAACTTCTAATACCGTTATCACCTCACTTCCTTCACAACAAGCTAGTTATACACGGAGGGGCGGGGGAAGCAATTCTGGAAGGCAAAAGAAATTGAGAAAAATGCCTAAGATGTACATACATATATGAACACGTGTTCAGTTTTCAGCTGCAAAAGCTGCATTTAGGTAACATTCTGCATACATTAGTGTTTTCTGAAAAAGTGCTCTAACATACACAATATATCCATAAGCCATTCTAGAGATCTAAACTAGACAGAAACAGAGACAAGCATGCACACAATGTAAACCTAAACAAAACTCATCAAGTAAGAATCACTAGCTTTGCTATTAAACATGCTACTGTGTTTTATTATATTTTATACATCAGCCAGACAGAAATACCGTATAGCTGGAAGATTTTCCATTAATGCACCTCTAGACATAATGCAAAGCACATGCTGTTACCCTCTCCACTATTCCACATTTGGCAGAGAGCAAGGTTTGAGCTTATGCTACTGTCTGCAGCACCAGACAGGGAAGCACCCTTCAAATACAGAAGCATCAGTGTCTTGCTTGTGACTTTCTTGCAGGAAAAAGACTTAAGATAGTATAAGGTCCCAGCTCACATCACACATTAGCTATTTTAGGACCAAATCCTAAAGGCTAGCAAGTCCTTTCAGGCTAATTGAGTTATTTTCATTTCTGCAAACTTTCATATGCACTGCATGTAATCAAGACATCCCCAGCATCTTGCTGGATTGGGCTATAAATATCTGACCTCTACTGATGTCAAGCTATGTTGAACTGCTACAAAAAGGTTCCTGTTTAAGAATTAACCTTCCATCTTTGTTGAAGAGGTGGAAACAGGAAGACACCAAATATGCCCAGATATAATGCACATATTGACAGCAGTGCTACAGAAAAATGCTTAGCATTGAAATGCTGGTTAAAGGCAACATAGGAACACTTTTTTTTTTCTTAACATAAGTGAATTAGACCACCCTGGCTTGCTTGACAATTTGAGTTACACCAGAT
>NW_008824536.1:1307423-1309993 GCF_000699105.1 Pygoscelis adeliae | reverse complement strand
CCCTTCTCACTCTCCCCAACAAAGTGGTACAAAACTTCAGTAGAAGTAATCTAGAATGGAGATTATGCAAAAGCAGGCAAAATTGATCGCTGATAGGTTGTTGTCGGGGTGTTTATTTGGTTTTGTGTTTTGGCTTTTGTGGTTGGTTTTTTTTTAATAAATATGGCAGCAGTTTATGCTTCAGAAACAGTATTATGTTTGCTGATTAATGTTCAATGTTTTATCCTTAAGAGAGTCAAAGCCAGCTGACAGTACCAAGGGAAACAATCTTTCCCTGAAGACTACAGAGCTACTTTAAATGAAAGGTTCAAGACCACATTGTCACATTAACATAACAAGATTGTTTTTGTAACATGATTCTCTACCCAACTCCAGATACGATCCTCCAATGCATCTCCATGAACTACCTAATGACACTATGAAGGTCCAAACTCACAGTATAAAAGCAAAAGTTGCATAAAGTTCACCTGACCTTACATTTCACTTCAAGCAAGTTTCAGCTTAGTTTTGCTGAGAGGTTTCCCAAACTTTAAGGATCCAGTCCTTCACTGGAGTGGGACTACTTTACACTTACATAATAATACACATTTTTGAAGACTTACAAGTTGCAGCTAAGCTGTTAGAGGCTCTAGTTTATTTTGAATTTAAGAAATTGAAATGCAAAGTTAACAAGATGGATGCATTTCAAGAGAAAAATTTCAAGTTGCCACATGTTCCTTAAAACTGTCAGCTTTAATGCAGTTTTGCCCCACTGTTGCCCATTGCCACCTTGTACTGCAGCGTACAGCCATGAAACAGCTCACCCATTCCATGTCTGCAGATCTCCTCCTGAAACCACACTGTTAACCTGATATAGCTATTGATTTGGATTAAAAATAAACCAGCATACATAGTGCACACATATTGCTAAGTTGCACAGAGCTGCACAATCCTGCCAGCAGACCTGAACGGCTCAATGCACCATGGCACAGAGGCTAGAGAAGGCGGCACATTTACGCCAGCGTCACCTTTATATGCTCCACTGTATCAGACTGCCTGAGAAGCATGAAACAACTACAACTGATGTCAGTGGTAACTCGGCACCCTGCACTGCAGACCCTGTCAGAACAGGAAAAGTTCACTCTAAGGTCTACAGAGACCATATGGCAGAAAAGACTTAATTTAGAGAACACAAAGCACTCCTATGACATTCTGCTTTTCCCCCCCTCCACAGAAATCAAAATTGTCAAGACAAAAATAAGGGAAATAATGTGAATTTTTTATACAGCACAGAGAATGAGTATAAAGTTTCAGGATATTAGTAGCGTGATTCATGTTCGTAAGCAGTCATTGTAAGTCCTGCCAGGCAATCCTTCTGCCAGCTTTCTAAGTTACAAAATACTACCTTCTAATGTTTATCAAACAATTGTTTGGGCATAATACTTAGAAAAAGCAGTACTTTTCAAAACCAGAAAAGATTGTTTTTCATAATCATTACTTACGGACAATCTTTAAAAATGCAGCTCGCATTAGCTTGACATCTCACAGTGAAAAGATTAATTCAAGACTACTTCAGTATCACATTGAAAGCTGGAGAATAATTGCCCGAATAGTTCCCTGAGAAGGGTATCTTGTGGAAGAAACTAGTTCTCTTTCTTTGATAAAGTAACACTCATTGAGTATGTTACCAATTAGTTACGTGTATTTACAGGAACTATATTTTGATTACAACCTTTCATTAAAAGGGAATTAATGGAGTCCACAGCAGATCAACTAACAGACTCGCTAATCTCAAAGTATTATTATTAACAGGTAGACATCTCTGAAGGACCTGCACCAAGGACTTGCAACCCCATTTAACATGTCAGCAGCCTAGGCAATGATACACAGTCTCTACCAGGAAGTCCCTAAGTGCCACAGGTGTCTGTGACCTAGCAAGTACTGAGGAGCAAAGGTTATGGTTAAAGAGTTGATTTGAACCACCTGGCTAAACAATCAACTCACAGGGAACTCACGTACCTATCTTAGTCAAAGCTCCTTATCAATAACAGGACTGTAAGAGCTGGTGGTATCGCTATCACTGACTGTGACAGAAATTTTAGCTTCCTAACCTCTGTAATGCTTTATTTAAAGCAAAGACTTGTGCTCAACATAGGTGTAACCAGGCACAACTGTACTTGCCTCAGGAAGTCAAAGCACAGGCACTGGTAATAAGAGGGGCATCCTTTAAAAGATATTGGGAGCGAAGGGCCCAAGCTAACATTCCACATAAGTCAGTAAAGCTTTGAATACACAAGGACTTCGGTGGTTGGTCAGTCTGTAAAACTGAACCTTAGTTAAGCTTTAGCAGGAATAACGCAAAAGTTTTCCAAGTATCTTAACTCTCAGATCTTTTGTATTCCACTTTAGAAGAGTTTTTAATAAATAACTTGTTTAAAGGTTATGGATTTTAGCCTAGTTTATTACCACACAGGATTTTATTCTAAGTTCTTGTGTAACAGGTAGTCATAATCACCATTTGAATTACTTCAGGATGAAAGCTATTATCAATCATCAGGAGTCAATTACTAAAGATAAACCAGGTTCAGCTG
>NW_008824536.1:1306999-1307363 GCF_000699105.1 Pygoscelis adeliae | reverse complement strand
ATCGCATCCCCTTATCATACCAGACGTTTAACAGACCCAGCAGTTGCGGTGCCCAAATACCCTGGCTTCAGGAGCTGCATTTGCTGCACGCACCTAAGTTCTCTCGCTACCTGTCACCAGGCCATCCACTCGCAAGTGGACCGGAACAGACACCGATACGCGGGCGCCAGAAAACAACAGCTCGGGGGGAGCGGTCTCCAGGCAGAAACCCCTCGAGAAGCACCCTCTGAAGCAGAGACGCGTCACCTGTTGTTCAACAACGCCGTCGCGTTACCTGCCCGCGAGATTTTTCCTACTGGAGGACACCGACATGCAAAACCTCTTCAGATCCCAAACGGCGAGAGGCGGCGGGAGACCGCAGACG
>NW_008824536.1:1300789-1306241 GCF_000699105.1 Pygoscelis adeliae | reverse complement strand
CTGCGCCCCCTCGCGCTCCCGCCCGCGCGCCGCGGCCAAGCGCTTTGGGGCTGCTACTGTTGCTCGCGGCATTTACTGATGCACCCCCATCTCCCCCCCCAGCATCTCTCGTCTGCGCTCCGGCACCCCACCACCAAGCACAGCCGGACCCTGGGGCCACGGGGGTTTGCGCTGCTGCGGTTGGGCGTGATAGGTTTTAAGCAGAACAGTAATACCCCCGGCAAGCGCGCTGGTGCTTCACGCGGTCCTGGCTCTTTCTTCCTCCCGTGTAAAAGCACCCGCAGAACTAAGGTGCTTCCAATCCCTGGAAATACTGGAAAGTACAAAGCACCTTGACACCAAATGTATACTGAAACAAGTCCTAGGTGTACCCCACAAATGCAAAAAAAATCAGGTGTTTGTCTGGCAGTTGGCACCTGCTCTGTGTCGCTCATATCGTTTTGACCAGAATACAACCAATACAACTTCTAGGGACTGTGTTTTCTAAGGGATCAGAAGTAAGTAAACCCATCCACAGCTGAGGACTGTAGTCCTGCTAACAAATGCTTCTCCTCAGGCTTGAAGCCCTGTTGTTGACTTTAATGGCTTTCTAACCACCGCTTCCATAGTGGATTGCTTGGATGTCAACTGACATCCATACGAGGGGTAGGAAATATTTTCATTGAGAAAGCAGCTGGGTGGTAAATATGAGCTACAATAGCTATTGAAGCAAAAATATATCTGATAGTGCTAAAAGTGAGCAGAACTTCACAGATGAGTTTCACGTTTTGATTCCCAACAGAAGGTGAGTAACAGCAGTTTTATGGAAATAGGACAAAAATAGTTTGCCTAGTATTTAATTTGGACATGGAAATGTTACATAATTTTATGAGAATGCGATAAAAAGCAGTGAAAAAAACCTGTAAGAATCCAGAGAGAGTATATACGGCCGACGAAAGAGACTCTATATAGCTTTTGTAGGTTCTTCTATTTGCTCTGGATGTGGGTCTTTTTTAATGTCTAGGTTCATTTTCTTAAGACATATATATTTGCACGTATGTGTGTTTACATACATACAAACATCTTCATAACAAGTTATGAAAAAAGTAGAGAAACTAGGTTGTGGAAGAAGAGTAAAAAAGTGCATTCCCACTGGATAGCTAACTGCGAAACGAGTCCCGAGTTCACTGCATTTTACGTGTGCTACTGGGGTCCATCTGCTCTAGATGGACTAGAAGATGACTTTCAACAAAAATTTTAGGGCCAAAAGCATCAGTGCTCTGCGTCTGCACGAACCTTTGCTAAGCAGTGCATGTACGTACCAAGCACAGTCTAATTCACAATGAACTCTTTTCATGCTTTTAAGCATAGTCGTTTAATTCTGCTTATTTTAATGATAAACATCTAATTCCCAAGCTGACTATATTAAGTGAATGATGCTTATTCAACATGCATGCTCAGAAGCAGCGGAAAGCATTTCCCTTCGAATGTCAGTGGTGGTGTGCCTGAATGGTCTGCATGCCTGGGCTCCTCCAGCCAGTAATGCGTAATAGTCACCTCTGAGAAAGGCAGAACCCACATTTTCATCTTGAGGAGCTCCAGCAGAGTAAAAAGGAATCTCTGTACTTTTAAATGATGCACAAAATTTAGAAGTGGTGACATTTCTGTCAAAAAATTCATATGGACAAGTTACCTTTAAAAGACCTAACTTGAAAAGACTTGAGAAAAATTCCCTGCATCAAGAACTTTCATCAGTTTTTTCAGTGCGTGTATTGTCTGACAGTGTTGTGTTTAGTCAGTAATACCTACCAGCTCATGCACAGAAGCGCTAACATCAAGAATTATTTTGAGGATATTTTCTGGCTGCAAGCAGTTGCGGCACTTGATCCTCCTGACGTTGATCACTAGTGCTAAGCTTCAGGAAAACATTTAAGGACAAGCTTCACTTCAGTGCCTGAGGAGGTTTATTGACTTAGCATTCGGGACTCGTTTCAGAGGTGGGTACAGGCTCAGGGCTGACGAAAGTGACTACAGCCTCTTTGCCATCACTGATTTGGAGCCCATACCACACCGGGCAGCGCCACAGGAGAGAAGCTGTTGCCTCCATAGTGCGGCTGGTAACTCACACGTGTGTTTCCACCTACCCACTGCCTGAGTGACACTGTGTGCCAGCACCGAACAGGAATCAGGCTGATGCTGAAATGTATAAAGACCACACTGTCTGAAAAGAGAACATGGTCCTCACCTCTGGAAATGCCACAGAATACAACTTTCCCTTGCCTTCCATTCTAGAAACACTGTGGCTTCAGAAAGAAGTAACTCTTAGGAGAAGACAGCGAATCTGGAAAAGATCAGACATTTTAATGAAATAGACACTGCCCTGACTGCTTTCTAATTGGTTAAAACTGACAGCAAAGAAAACAAAGGCATTACTGCTTTTCTCTTACTTACAAAGTAGAATAAGTTTATAAGCCACGTATTTGTCTTCTGTTGATCAGAATCATTTAATTAATAATTTAATTAATGCCTGAAAGCCACTAAAGTAAGGCTTAATACCCTTAACAAGACATCATACTTTTAGTCAGAAAACCACACAATCTGGTATTTCTTAGAAAGATGAAGGATTTGTGTCATAGAAAAACAAATGGTATAAAATTAAGGAAACTTTAAAAATGCAGTGCAATTTTTGCTGTATCTGCTTTCCAAAGAATAAACAGACACTTTATAATCTTAACGTTTTCTGCTAAAATGCAGATGGTTACATTCTGCCTTCAGTTACACTCAGTAAACGTAGAATTCCACTTACAGAAAACAAAAAAAAGATTCAGCAATTTCTTCTTGTGAAATGTAGGGAGAAACAAAATGGCATGTATAAAACAAAGGCAGAAGTTTATGACTTAGAATGTGATGAAATCACTTCAATGATTAGGCCAGGTTTCCATGTTGGAAAACAGTATAATAATTTTAACTTTCTTTCATTGCCTTTCTCTGTACCTAACACAGTATCTCCCTTCTTTCCTCTCTTTTGTTGGCCTCAAATTGGTGAAGCGCACTGTTCAGAAAACATGCTTATTAACATGTTCAATATGTTCATCTCAAATACCACTTGAGTAAAAAGTACGGTAACAAAGTCAACAGCCCTTTTTCACCCACTGGTTGGGTTTTTTTGAGGAAAAATAGCATGTGGCTTTTTCACTCTGGATCTGATTAAGAGACGCCTCAGACGTAAGAGATACTCAGAATTCATGGATTTGAATTTTTCTCCAACTGCAAACCAAAATGTATGAATAATGTTGTTATTTGCAAGGCTGGTATAAATCTGGAAGAAGTCCACAAGGACTTGGTAACCGAGGAGTTTTGCCTCCTGTGTTCCTGTGACTGACTTCAGTTAAGCTATGTAGGTTCACATCAACAGAAGTAGAAGGATTGTATTTTTTTTCCTCAGAGGGAGACTTTTTGAAACATTACACAAGCTTTTAAGATCAAAACTTTATGTTATGATGAGCAACCTGATCTAACATCAACATTAGCCTGCTTTGAGCAGGGAGTTGGACCGGATTCCCTTCTGAGGTCCCTTCCAGCCTAAATTGCTCCATTCTGTAATTCTACAATTATTTAAAATGGGGCTCCATTCATGAGTGAGACAGTTGAACACTCCAGAATAAATTAACGTTATTGTTGATCTTGTGCTTTGATAAGGAAAGTGATCTGAATTTGCTTTTAAGAAAAGAAATCTACGTGTTCATTATCAGTTACGCTGAAGATGTAATTATACAAAATACAACAGTTTAGTACTGCTTTAGTTAGAAACATCAAGGAAGCGATACAAGTACAAAAATAATGATCTCTGATAACACAAGATGAAAAGAACATCTGTGTGAGTCAAATCAAAAATCATTCACCTCAATATCCTGTGTCAGACAGTGGCCAATAAGGATGCCTAGGGAAAAGCATAAGAGCAGACAAGCATTTACACGTCATCTCCCCATCTCTCGGCCCCCGCCATGCTGAACGCTGTTGTCACACAAGGGCTAGAGGGAGAAAGCAGACTGAGAGCTAGTAGGGAGGTACCTTTCAATGTTAATTTCAAGACTGCAGTAGGAGGTACAAATGTTGACATGTTTTTAAATTAAAATAACTTTAATCGATTTGCTTTAAATAACAATTTGCTTTCAAGCCCCACTCCTGTAGACATACATACTCAAGAAAACACTGAGTATCTGAACAGTCCTTTAGCAAGAAAAATCACCAGACAGGCACACGAAAACTACACAGGTGCATGAAGTTAAGTCTAGATACTTGCCAGGTCAGAGAATATAGCTGTGTACATCAATAAACTAGAGCAAGTTCAGCAGATGCCAGTGAGATGGTCAGGGGCTGGAGCTCAGGCCCCTGAGGAGAGGCTGGGAGAGCAGGGCTTGCTCAGCCTGACAAAAGCAGACTTTGGGGGACCTAAGAGGAGCCCCCAGTACCTATGAGGAAGTCATCAAGATGGCGAAGCCAGACTCTCCACAGTGGTGCATGGTGGGAAGACAACAACATAAATGCAAACAAGAGAGGTTCAGACTAGGTATAAGGAAAACGTTCCTCTCCCAGAAGCCAATCGAGCATGGAAGCAGGCTGCCCAGAGAGGGTGGGCAGTCTCCATCCTTGGAGGTTTTCACGAGCAGGCTGGGTAAAACCCTGAACAACTGCATTCGGCCTCATCAATGACCTCGCTTGAAGGAGGAGGTTGGCCAAGTGTCCTCCTGAGGTCCATTCTAACCTGAATTATGCCACAATCCTATGACTCTCAGTTGGTTACTATCCCATTTTGAAAGCACCCATGGCATGTTTTGCTTCTGGCCCAATCCTTTGATGTGGGAATTCTTTAAAATAAATAGGTCAATCAGAGCGTGGATTCAGACCCCGCCTTGCTTTTTACAATGGCATGTGCACACTATAGCGCTTTTATCCTTCACGTCTGCCAGGTACCCAGTCCTGCAATGGTTTGCCTATACGACAGTATGGGATGTTGTATATATTTTAGCCAAAATCAGAGACAATCTGCTATTTCAGAGTGAACTGGTGCAGTAAGCTTGTCTCCGGTTTCACTTACCCTTTGTTTACCCAAGGTGGTTGTACTGAAGTCCAAAGAATGACACAAGCAGGAAACAAAAGTGAAGGCAGACACACCCTCTATGGACTTTGTTTTTCCAGTAATACTTTCTCTTAGCTCATACGCCTCTGCTGTGCAGATGGACAGATCGTCTTTCCTTTGATAAACTGAGTTTTACTGAAGCTACGTGTTAGATCTTGTCTGAAAATATAACCTGGAAATCTTACAAACAAAACTATTATTCGCCATTGATTTTAACAATCTTGTATTCTGCCAGGATTTGTTATACGCTCTGGAAAAATCCATACTTTCAGTCACGCTCTCAGCTCTTTTGCACCATTGTAAATTCAGAGTAACTGCTGTTTTGCCACCACC
>NW_008824536.1:1268395-1300446 GCF_000699105.1 Pygoscelis adeliae | reverse complement strand
GGCTGCGCAGAGGCAGTCGCGACGCTTCGCAAACAGCTGCTCTAGCGGTGGCGGCGCGTTAAGGAGCGGGGCTCAGCCGGCCGCTGGGATGCAGGGGAAAGACGGGCAGCCCTGTCCTGCCCTGATCCAGCACTGGTGAGTGAGCGCAGCGCCCTGCGCCCGCCGGAGAGTCTGTCCCAACTCTGTCCCTCCGTGTTGCATGGCCATAGAGTGGTGTCTGCACTGTGATGTCCTGTCAGCTGTTGCATACCCGTGTTTCCACAGCCATCACCGCGTTTACCGATGACCCTTACACCAAGGAGTGCTGCGGTCCCTTCGGGGTCCTGGGCCTGCCTGCGTGGCAGAGCCGCGGGCAAGGCAGAGCGCAGGCTGGGTCGGTGCGTCTACACGGCACGGCACAGGCACGGGTTCCAGCTCGGATCCCAAATGCTGCATAGCTGCATTAGCACAATCAAGCACCTGAGCTGATCAGACCTGTTTCTCAAGAGGATCCTTAGCCTGGGCTCAGAACCACGCTGGCATGGTTACCTCTCTCCCAGTGGGGAGTCTCCTCCCTGCGCTCCACCACACACCGCATACACGTTCACAAAATGTCATAGTAGCGCAGAGGGGTTTTGCAAGGGTTTGTTTCATGCGACGCACTGATACAGTCGGGTTCTGACCTGTCTTTTTGCTGAGTTGCGACAGGGACTTTTTCACTTACTCCAAAATGTTGCCCCAAAGTGCCTCAGAGTAACGCTAGGATCTTGTGGCTCCTGGGGTGGTGCTGTCATATGCTCCCTGTATAGCAACCAAAGCGGTTTCTATTTTAAGAAGAAAAGAGTGATTAAAGTGTTTGCCTAGGCAGGTATTTCAGTCTGCTTTGATTCCCATGTGACTTGCGGCAAGTCACATAGCCCCCCCCCGTGCTTCACTTCCCTACCAGCAACATAAGGAAAATAATATTTTCAGGGATGATAATGCTTTCCTACCCCACAGGCATATTGTGAGAATGAATGTGAAAAGCGCTCTGAGGTGAACGGACATTACAGCAAGTGTTAGACATAGGTTATAATGGAAGATGGAGAACTGAACACTACAAATGTGATTATCCTTCAAAACAGGATAAATGGAAAATCCACAGAAAATAAACATGCGAGGCAGTCTGCTGAAGTGGGGAAGGGATGCCACAGTAGAAACAGCAAGGAGTGAACTTTGCATTTGTAAAGGTGTTCCTTCAGCACATCCCATGTACGATGTTTTTTCCAAACTTTTACATGTCTGATGTCAGTGACTTAAAGAAACAATAAAGCAGTACCCTATGTTTGTATGGAAAAGCTGCCTTACGTATCAAGTGAACTGTTATTTTTGGCAATCAGGCATACCATTTACAACTGGGAAAAATCTTTATTCCCTGTGACAAGTATATTTGGACGATTCTGTAAATTAAATCAATCAACCAAAATTTACTGGGTTCATATATCATGATTTAAATTGCTATAGCAGTATCAAGCAGGAGACAACATCATTTAAAAAAAAAAAATTAAGCACCTGAAGCCAGTATTTCAACTGGTATCTAAGTTGATCCCAGTTTACTGCCATTAAAATTGGAGCTATGTGAAGTTACACTCCCCTGAATCTAGGCATCAGAACATCTTATTTTTTATTTTATTTTATATTTTAGTCTAAATCGGTATTACACACACTCATAGAGAGGGAATTTGTCATTAGTTCCGACACCTGTCTGTTACTGATTACTGCAAATACCTCTGAACTGCAGAAAAGTTTTGTACAACTGCTGAACAAGATCTTAACACATCCTTTCTGGATGTTGGATCAGATCAAGAAATCTGAAAATTGATGATGAGATATTTCAGTGTGTACTGAGTGATGTGCTTAAGGTAGCAATAACAAATGAATGAGAAGTCCATCTGTGTAACTTTTGTTTCATGCGCACAATTTCTCCAACATTTGCATTTAGCTGCATGTCTAATGGTAGTCTGGCAGAAAACGTAAAAATTTCAAGCAATCCTATGCCTACTCTGCTCAAACATTTTTTTTGATCAATAATAAATGGATATTGAAGGCCATAAGATTAAAACACTTGACTCGAGGATTTTTTTGTTTGGCTGGTTTTTACAAGATGTATTTCAATAAGATACTGCTAGATGTACAGACTTCAATATTTGTTCGTTTTTCTAGGTAGCATCCAGTGCTTTGCTGCTGTGATATGCATAGCTTTTCTTAAATCAGTGGGATATTCCTGTGTTTATAGTTAAATTGTGTTTAAATGCTTCACTGCATCAAGATCATTAAAATGCTTTATGGCCCAGAGGACTAAGAGTAAATGAGCTCAGATCTACTGAGAACTGGGTGCCTGGTTACTGTATAACCTCGCGGTACAGTTAGGAGGGACACCCCGCAGAGCGGTGGCATTGTTTAAAAAAAACCAACGGGGAAACTACGAGTTTGAGGAACGGATTGCAGGACAGGGCATTCAGTGTCTGCACAGGATTTTGACTACAGAAGTCATCATAATGATACCCAGCTTTAATATCGTGCTTTTTACAGTTTTTACAGGCATGTGAGAACTTAAACAAGGAGGTAGATATCATTATCTCTGTCTTCCCTATAGGGAAATTGAGTCATTAGACATGGAAATAACTTCTCCAAAGTCATCAGGATCAAAGATTGAGCAAGGAATTAAAATCAGACCTTCTGAATTCCAGTCTAGTGGCATTGCTGCTCAGCAACCCAGCTTCTCTTAAAACTATTTTTTTTCTAATTTGTAGTTTCTGAAGCACCGTGCTATAAATAGAACACACATACTGTGACAATGTTTGCTCTCTGCTTTTAGGCAGTGCTTTCATATGTTTCTAAAGCACAAACATGCTTTGCATTTTGAGGTCTCGGAGGCTAGTCCTATCGCTTCTTTACAATTCATATTTGACTATTTTGTTTCAATAACCCTATTTTTCTCTTTCTGTTTGTACAGCATATTGCACCGGATTTCATCAGCAATTGCAGAATTCTTTTCATACATCAGCCTTTAGTTTTCAGTGAGGATTTTAGGTTCCCAAGGAATTCAGGCTCAGGCCACGCTCATTCATGCCATCTTTATAGTTAAAAATATTTATTTGTTTTATATAGGGTGGAATAGTTGGATTTGATTGAGGCTACCATTTTTTTCATTAATTTAATTTCTGTCAGCGGACAAAGCTACTGAGCCAGGTGCTGGTCTCACTTACAGTAAGATATCTAAAATGTCTTTCTGAAGCTATTTAACAGAGCTACCCTGCTGCAACATCTGTCAGTCTGGCTGGCTATGTCTAAAAATTAAAAACAGAATCTATATTCTTACCACAGAAGAATTTACTTACAACATAAAGTGTGGTCACTTAGATTTGAAGACAAATTAATAAAAGTCTCAGTTTTGCTAAACTATGCTGACGTCTAACACATTTTATTTAGGTTTCTGGCTGTCAATGCTTTTAACTGAAAATCACCTTACCACTAGTAATCTGCTGTCATGAAATATTTTTGTTTCATTCTCTAGCCAATACTTGCTTAAGCTTTATGATAATCCTGTAGATCTTACTTTTTTATTCATTGACTGATGATGTCTGAGACCAGTAGACAGATTGGGGACAAGAAGTTTGTCTCTGTCCTGCCAAACCAGTTCTATGGGTCAACAGCAGATCTCAGTTTCAAGGCTGTCAACCTTGCCTTTTTCAAGAGTAAAAGGCAGTTTTTACGTTTCATTCTTTTGTATTGATTTTTACTTGCATTTATTCCATAAGCAATATTTGAACTCAAAGATCAGAGCTGTCAGTGTAATCTTAAACTTTACTTAAAGGTTCACTTAAAGCAGAAGGATTAAGTAATTTCAGTGCCAGATATAAACTATTAAATAATTCAATGTGTACTTTTTCAACAGACATAAATTATTGACCAGAAAATGGCCCAGCGAAGCCCAATCTTCCCAACTCTTGCCCCTTCTGAAAGGTACAGTTTGGAATGTAAAAAATAAAATCTTCATATTGCAGAGTATTATGTGTCTCTCAATTCCCTATATATAGTAATGCTGTGACTTGGGACTTTGGGATTAGTATGCAAAGCAAAGTGAAATACTGTAGACTCATTCAAATCAAGGTCCAAATCACAATTCCTTACTCAGCTTTTACTTAACCCTTTCCCAAAGAAATTAAATAGCTTAAACTGTAACTGAGTAGAAGTCCAAGAATACTACACTTTAGCCAGTCTTCTGATAGCATGGAATAAGTGTGAAAAATCAGAGCCAGAAGTGACCTTTGTTGGAGTCCTCAAACATCTCTATCAATATTATCACAGTGAAAGTAAACTCTTAATTTGGCTCATTAACAGGAAACAACATGGAGAACACACAGTAAACCACAGAGTTCCAAAAAAAGATCTCCTCTTTCAAAGCAGGGTTGAACTTGTATCTTCCACTTATACTTCTGAAAATTTTCTTTATTCTTTACAGAATATAGCAGCAGGAAAAGATTGCATGCATTAGCAGCCTAATTTCTTTTTACTTTGAGCACCCATGTGCTTTGCCCCATCCCTGGAAACATTCCAGGTCAGGTTGGACGGGGCTCTGAGCAACCTGATCTAGTTGACGATGTCCCTGCTCAGTGCAGGGGTCTTGGACTAGATGACCTTTAAAGGTCCCTTCCAACCCACACTATCCTATAGTTCTATGAGCTCCATTGCTTTCCATGGAAGCTATGCAGTGCAGAGCTCTCTTGAAAAATCTAGACAATTATTCGAGGTACCCAAATGTAAGCTATTCTGGGGGAAAATTTGACTTCTAAGACTATGAGAAGCTTGTCATAATTTTGCTTCTCCTCAGTTCCTACACCTACATATGCTCCTGTCCAGTTCATGGGGGAACAAACTTCTGTATGGTATTACAGGATAGCTATAGAGACTGAAAAAAGGAATGGACACAAGCTACTCCTTTTTAATCTCAGTCTGTTTCCATTTAATTTGCAGTATCTCCCTTCTACAGTTACTGGTTTGAGTAAGCCTGAAAACTGTAGAGACAAATAGCATTACTTCTGAAACTCAATAAAAGGATTTTGAATTTGGATCCTTAATCAAATTATAGTTCTGAATTGTAACTACTTTTATAATGCTAATGTCCTTTTCTTAAGATCTTATGCTTTTGTTAGCTTCCTTAAAGAGTAGGAAAAAGAGCCTGACCTGCCTTTGTACAAGATACATGCAGTAGCAAACACAGCACCCACATATTTGTAGCAGTGGGCCCTCTCCCTCTGAGTACTTTGGTGCTTCTCCCCAGTATTGCTACTAAGATAGTATCGCACTGTCTCCAGTGGAAAGACATTGCAGAGTTTTGTGTGAGAACTTAACAATATCTGGATATTCTTCTTTACTAGACGGGTTCGAAATATACCGCTGCATAGCCAGGCATTGACAGCGGTCCCGTTGGCATCTGCAAGCCTGGTGGATCAGCTGGAAGACAGAATCCTAAGCCATGAGAAAACAACGGCGGCTCTTGTGGAACACGCTTTTCGCATTAAGGAGGACATTGTTTCCACTCTGCACAGAATGCAGAACAAAGGGGGGGGCGACCGGTTGGCTAGGCAACTCTTGGAAGAACATATCCGAAACATAACGGCAATAGTGAGGCAGCTCAATCGGGACATTGAGGTACGTTAAGAATTTTTCACAGGACAAATGCCGTCTCAGCTACTTACTCCTTCTAATTTAATAAGTAAGTTTACCACAGGATAAGTAAAGGTCAGACAAGGTCCGAAGATCCTTAAGCTTATAAATTGTTTTTATAACTTGAAAAACTGTTTGCAAATTACATAATTCTTTCAGTGGCTATGAAAATAGCACAGGATATTAGCATATACACACAGAAACCTTTGTGGTACTAATAAGCTTGCTTTCAAAAGCTGCACTGGAAAACCTTGAAAAAATGTATTAATACGACACTAATACCTAGCTCAACTTCATCCAAAGGCTGTGCTGTATAAAAACTAGGAAATGCCTTAGCTCTATAATGAACTTTCTTTCACTTCCGACTTACTGACGACACCAAGTAACCAAACCCAACTGTTCATTTTTATGACATAATCATATGCAGATATGTGACTTCACGTCTGACCTCTGCTGCAATGAGCAACAGGGTTGTGGTGGCAAAAACAAAAGGATAAAAATTAATATTTAAGTCTCCATTCCATTGTCAAGTTATACTTTATACATATTATGGTATTTATGCGCAGATTGGACACTAAGAATAAGAAATAATAAATGACCTAAAGGTATCTGGTTTAGTACGATACAAGACAAAGCTTTTAATAAAGTAATAATAAAATGGTATCTGATGTCACTGAAATACTGAAAAATAACGAGTGACATCTTAAGTGTACATTAAATGTGACATACTGAGTTTATATTTGCATATGAATGCTTTGTAGATGCTGCAGGAACAGATACGTGTCAGAGACAATCTCAGCTATGGAACAAATTCTACCCTCAAGAGTCTGGAAATGCGGCAGCTTTCTGGTTTAGGAGATCTTCGGGGAAGAGTTGCAAGGTAAAAGTCAACACAGTATACTTTGGAGACTAGCTAATGTTGTTTTAATCTTGAAGTATAAATGTTAATGATAATGGGCTGAATTCAACTTTGGCAAAATTCCCAGGATAATTTTGCTCGGTGTGAGCAAATAATGAATAATAATACTTTGCATTCCAGTATTACATATTAAACTATGACATATCACCCTTAATTCCTGAAATTCCTGAAATTAGTTTTTAATAAATTACCTCAAATTCCTTAGGAATTTGGATTTGGTTCAGCTTTAAAAAATACTATGGTTAGACTGGTCTATCTTTGAAACAAATGAATTAACACAATTATAAGGGCAGCACGGAACAATCTGCACTTGTAAAGAACAGAATAGTTGCACATTTTTGCATATATTTTAGAAGTAAAAATCTGTGCATTCAGTTATTGGTTAGCCATGTTAAAAACTACATAGGCTACCTCACACGTAAGGAACAGAAAACTGTAAAATAATAGAGGTTTTACAGGCTACTTGAAACTCCAGGTTACAATTGTGCAACTACTCAGATTTCAGGTTGTGCCATTAACGACACATTTACAAACCCCAGTACAACAAGATTTGCTTAAGTGTCTGTAAAGTTGAACACAAAAGACAAAGGATACATTCAGCTATAGAAAAAGGACCTAATCTGGCCTCAAGTAGCTTGGCTAATAACTTCGGTGGAATTATACTTGTCCTGAATTTGACCTATCGTCTATATTGTACAGATAATTTTTCTTTTTTTTTTGTACTTCAACTGATTTAGTGGTAACCTTCAACAGCCTACGAAAATAATCAGGGAGGGATTTTCCTTGAATTAAAGTTTTCTCATAAATTGTTTGATTGTTTGAAGTTTCCACTGTAACTTTCATAGCCCATTTTGTAAAGAATAGTTTAGAGAGGTTTTACATACTCTTTTTTTTTTAAAGTTATGCACTATTATTTGGTAAACAGGAATGAACTAGACAAGCGTATTTTGTCACATCAGAAAATTGATTGAAATAAATATGTAGAGAGATATATACACACATATCTCTCTCTCTCTCTCACTGAGAAATCCCTGACAAATTTACATGCTTAAATCTTCCTGCTTCTTTATACAGAAAGTCCACTTTGAGATCATACTACATCCTGAGAGAGGTCCATATTTGGAGCAACACAGTTACTGACACTTGTGAAACAAAAAATAGTGCCTTTGCTTTCAAGAACAGAACTCAAGTGAATAAACACGTGCCAGCATGAGCTTCACAATGGGGCCCCTTGCCTGTCCCAAGTACTTGGTATGGGGATCGGTGGTGGACTAGCACAGTCTGTACCAGGATTTCTTCCTTTATTTACTTAGGGCAACGCCCTTGTACTGTGCCTGGGTTGCAATTTATCTGATAATTGTATGAGATTATACCAATCTGCCTTATGTCAGACTGTGCAATGAATGTTGGATATTTGTATTCATTACCATAAGAGAACCAGTTTATTGTCTTTTAACTGTTACCTTCTATTCAGCGTTATGCTTTCTACATAAAATTTTTCCCTGAATAAGGAAGAAAATAAGCTTCCCTTTATCAGAAATCAAGTTAAAGCTGTGTTCCATGGGAGAAAGCTATTTGCCTTTATTTACAGACATATTCTACTTTGAAAATTAGTGTTCCTGTGAATAATGATTATAGTACTATCTGGAGATCATGGTCAAGATGGCAGTTCGTTATGCTGTTGGCACTATACAGATACTTACCAGAAACTCTCCCTGGGATAAACACTTTCTGATTACTCTAGCCAATGTTCCTTACATAAATAAGCTGAACTCACCTAATATAATTTTACTTTTATATCTAGTCCTGCTAGCTTTCAGATGAGTTCAAAGAGTGAAACCTCAGAAACATGATCAAGTTACTGTGGGTTACCGACTTACTGTGCATCAGCTCTCAGCCACAGTCAAGGTACTATGTATGGGTCAGGCTGTAGTGACAGTAGGCTAATTTAACTCCAAGTACATCATGTTTGCTCTAGGCTAGAAGTGTGCAAATGGACAATCAGTGTGAATCAGTTTATGTATGCCGCGTGACAGCAAATCACCCAAATCTTAGCCTTTTGGTCCTATAATAATTTTAGTGTCGATCTCAGGATTCTGGCCAAATTTCAGTTCCACTATTTACATGCATACTAAGCATCCTATTCAACTTCAATATTGGAGAGAGTGGTGTTTATTTCCTAACACCAACTGTTCTGTAACATGTCAATATATCATCGAACAACTGTTTCATTATTTCTTGAGGGTTGCTGCTTTTAGTGGTGAGAACAGGGATCCTACACGCACACGCAGTTCTGAAGCACAGCTCCAACACCATGCTATCCACAGCTCTGGAGGAGTGAGAATCGGACGGACCTCACAGTTGAGCTCACCTGCATCACAGAATCAGCTAATATCCCTAGCAGGAGAAGACTGAATACATATTACAGCTCATGTCTCTGGGCCATTTCTCATTAAGCATAATTTATTGATGAATTTGTAAATCATCATTACAGTGTGCACCATGAGTGATGCTGTACATTTTCCTAAGAATCAGCATTATTATTAACTTTAACAGAAATATTACCTCTGTTAAATTCAGTGACATGTTCAGCAGAAAATTAGATAGATGCCAATAGATCCATTACTCCAGCCTCCTGTCCCTGATGTTGGCAATTTTATACAACACAGATTTACCAATTCTATTTCTAGTTCTATTAGATCATAAAACTCATGAGTAGTGGCTTATCATTTATTTACAGAATAACTTGTGGACTATGATAATTTATCTGGAAAGTTTAAATACAGCAGCCTGGTCAGAACCATAGCAGTAGCTGTCTCTAGAAGCTTCCTGATAGCTGAAACATCCAGAGAAATGGCAACTATGCATGTTCAACTTGTGCCTACTTTGCATATATAGATGATTTTTTATATACATTACAGATCTGATTCATTTCAGACACCGTGGACTCATTACATGTAGGCAGATTTTCCTACACGGCACAGAAAATGAGTATGATGCATCTGGGATGCACTGCATTTATGAACTTCATAAGTACAATAAATCTGCTGCACTCTGGCTGCTTGCTGTGTATGAGATGCACACAGTGAGGACTGATCTAGGCTATTCAGAATCTACCAGCTCTACTGTTCTTGCCCAGTGGATTCTCTGGACATATCAACTTGCTTTTCACTGCTTGTTCTTCAGCTACTTGTTTTTCACTGAAACACTGGTATTTTAATTGAAACATCTCCTGTTATAATGAAACAGGAACATTAAAAACCTGTATGTACCATTATAGCATATTTATTAGCATCCTGTTTTGGAGTATTGGCGTAGTCCTCAGCTTTATCTAGTCCCTGGTGATACTGAATAGAGCAACCATTGTGTTTTGATTTCTTAGAGATTGAAGACAAAAATACTCTTCAGTGTGCCAGAAAAATAACTACTGCTTTTGCTTACTATGACTTGAAAGGCAGTTGTTTGATAATTTCACTGTTTATATTAAACGTTACTGGTTTCTAGAATTATACTGTATTCTGAAACTGAGAATAATACTTGGCACTATGAAATCTCTCCATTTATTCTTCATTTACTAATTTCACATAAGTACACAGCTTGGCAATCAGAAATTTCAGAAAGTGTCCCCCAAAATCAAACAGCAGTAAACTGAACACATTCTAGTGCATCTTTGGCCCAAATTTCAACAGTGCATGTTGCACATGAAAAACTGCACTGGGCTGTTTGTATGGCCAGCTTCAGCATTTCAGATGTGAAGACAGAGAATTATTTATTGTGCATTTCTTCATACAAAATGGTTCTATATACAGCTCTTATATTTTTAAACTAGTATTCTTTCTAAAAATCTTAATCTATTTCTCATTTCTTTCCCGTGCTTTTAAGATGACCAAACCTCGAAAGTTGTTTTCAACTTCTGTCCTTACATCCATAGTCCACTGGCTCCATTTATATAGTCAGTCTGATTAAATTACCCAGGAACTTAAATCCAGTGTTCAGAAACAATTAGTTCTATTTTTAAGAAGAATTCTATTGTCATTTTAACATGAATCTATAAAGAAGTAACAAAGAAGAACTTTCAGAGGTATGGGAAATTCAGCGAGGAGTGTAGTGTGCCTTTTTTTCCCCCTCCTTTTTTTTTTTTTTTAAAACAGGGAAAAATTCCAAACTATAATATGCCCTTTTGTTTAGATTGCTGATTTTCTTCGGACCCATCATGCAGTAGAAACCTGAATCAAAACTGTTAGAAAGCCCATGGTTTTCCATATGTTCATCTTATTATTCCCTCCCCCCCATTTAAAAGCTAGTGGAAGCATGGAGTAAAGTTATTTAATTGTTTTAAGTTTTTAACTCAAAATGTATACTCACGTAACTAATATCAGAATCTCATTCTTTGCCTGCAGCACACTAATGTTTTCTTTCAGGTCAAAACTAATCAGGTGTTTGTGAGTGTGTACAATATATATAGCAAAAAGACTTCTCTTTGACCACTTCAATATATGGAATATTGTTTTAAAAAAACATAGCAGGATAAACATTCCATAACTACAGACAATAGAATTTAAACTTTATTCCAACTTTGTTTAAAAGGGTGCCAATTACAGTATCCCTGTAGAAAAACAAAATAATGTGATTAATACATACCAGGCTGACACTAAATTAACATAGTCAGAATGTTAATGTTTCAGTTACCATGCAACTATATGACCTCTTTGATCACGTAACTGAGTTCCACAAAGAAGAGAGATGCACTGTGATTAAACCCAAAACACTAATTTGCCTTAAAAACAATTACAGATGCTGGCTGTTTACATTTGCTACAGTAGGTTCAAAGCTGTTGCTTTTTATATTTTCTGTTGTGCCTCAGAGAAACAAAACTAACCATTTTTTTGAGCCCATAGGCTTTTGGTGACTAGATGCAAGATGATTTCATTCTTCTAATTCTCTCCGATTGATCGTAAGAACATGGAGAGATTTGGCTTCTCTCGTCTTTCTAAAGCCCGACTGTAAGACCTACAAGCATGGTTCACTGCTATGTAAACCTTGGCTGGTCTTCCTACAGATATTACTAATTGGTCTCACAATGCTGAACTGCTAAACTATAAATTAATTTCCACAAGTTTTATAATTCCTATGTGTTATTTTGCATTACTGATTATTTTCATATTGAAATAATACCATAATACTAAGCAGATGCTCTGTTTGCCATTTTAGTACTTACATTCCCTTCATGTTTAATGATAATGGTAGTTACTGTAACCGAGGTGATGAAAATGCATGTTGAAATGAAAGCCTTTGAACTGAAATGTGACTAAAAAGAGGTTAAAACGTGTCATTGGTTTAATGACTGAATGTGCCTTAGCTTGTCCATTTTACTGCCTTTTTCTCCCTCAAATTGTAACTGCTGTCTGTTCTCCAGCAGTTTCATAGATCAAATTTGGTAACAGTGCCGATTACATATTTCCCTTAGCAAAAAAACATACACGACATACTTCACAGAGGTCTTACTCCTGAAATTACAGTACTTGTATTTTTACAGCTCAGTTAATGTCCTTACTGTATTACTGTAGATGAAATCCACCTGACCAAAGTATTTTTGAAATGTGGTAGAAAATGCACATATACTATAGCACATTTATCCTGAAAGTGTTACAGCATCAAGAAATGTTCCAATGTGAAGAAAGGAAACAATAATAATTATGTTCTAGGACTGCATTTCGTAGTCTCTCGTGAGACAAAACTGCCATTGCTTTCAATTACAGTTTTACCTAAATAAAAACTAGTAACTAAAATTTGCCTGACACGTGTTTACTACACATATTAATTGTATATTACTATTTCACAAATTAAAAAGAAAAGAAGAATGTAAAACTCAGAGGAACAGAGCTACAATAATGACAAAATGGTCCTGAATTATTTTATTTGGGCTTCTAATCATGTAGGCGAAATCATACACACCTTAACAGATGTCATTTGGAGTATGACAAAAATACGAGGTATTGGAATTCTGCATCTTTGCATTTCTAATGTGATTTCCCTGACTGATAACAACACAGTCTACACATATTATGTCAGTGCCAAGAAAACAGGGATGTATGTATCAGACTATTTGACTTCTAGTCCCATTTGGGAGCAGTTTGCGGAATACTGTGAGATATATCACCATTCTTACAGTCTTATAAGACATTGTTTTGCTAGACAGCCAGCAATTTCACAGAAATGCCCAGTCTAAAATGCATAATTTAAAAAGCCTGGATCTTATGTTTATTTAGCTGTTGCGTTGGTATTTATTTATTCAAACAGGTGTGATGCTGGGTTAGCCAGACTCTCTGCAGAGCATAAAATTACGTATGAAAGACTTCAGAGCCTAAGTAAAGACCAACACACCTCCAAGCTGATCTTAGAATCTAAAATCAAAGAGGCAGAAATACAGGTATGGTATTTGGACCAAAGTGATCCATGTATGGGTAAGAGTTACAGTCTAATTCATACAGACTCCATTACTGTTAATTATTATCCTGGGAGGTCACAGATTTACAAATGGAGAGGTGTATCTGCTCACAGTCCTTATTAGATTGAATATTGGTACCTAGCTGCATTACTGTACTGGTCTAACTGAAGAAAGGTCCTTAATTTGCTGCCTTTAGCATGCTGTGTAGAATAGGCTAGTATTTAGAGGCACCCGAAAGGACTCCAGGAACGAACAAAAGTCAGCGATTACTGGCCTGAATGGCTTCTTGAGGTTGGAATGTGAACATGACATGGATGCTCTACAAAACTACCACAACAATGCAAGCATCAGTGTCTCTCCCTGTATGTTTTGGCCTTCCCAGGCTGATTTTATACGTATTTGAACACAATTTTTGGAGGTCTGCAAAACAAAACTGGTTTGGGGTTTTGTGAATCCATTAATCTGTCTGTCAGGTTTCTCTTCCATTGGGTGTGAGAATGGAAGTGAGCACTAGATACAAGCAGAGACTTATGACATTAAGGAAAAGGATTCTTCATATCTCCATGTCTAGGCCTTCCCACTTTCTTGGGCAACAAAAGTATTTTACATCTTCATTTTGTGGTAGGTAAATGGTTAAAATCCGCTTTACCTTTCTCAGAAGACTCAATATAGTATATTAGCATGCTAAGAGCATATTGTCATGAATCTTGTAAAACAGAACAGTATGTTTTGCAAAACTGGCATGATTGTTTTGGTGAGAAATATTTTCTGTTAGTAATGACCTATCCCCAGCTAAATCCAGCACTTTTATCACTGCAGTAGCCATTTCACATGAAGTGCTGAAGAGTATCACTCAGTATTGGTGGAGTGCTTCGCCATTCATTTACTCTGCTTATGTGACAACATGGAGACATATGGATCGTGCAAATTCAGCTGTCTTAAGGGGGGGAGCAGGCAGACACTTTCAAGGCAAGACTGTTCAAATTATTTATGGCTGAAAAATTACAGTTTTCACGATGTTGATACTTTCATCTTGCGAGAGAGTGTATTTTTCATGATAAAGTAAAATGCGCAAATTCCATAGTTTTTGAAATGTCAGCAAAACTGGCCCTTCATCTCCTCCACTGTATGAAAACGTCCCAAATGAGACTGTGATGAAATGCTGTTGAAAAATAGTAAATTCTGAATTTTGTTTCAGATTTCTCATCTTCTGAGCAGAGTAGAGCAATCAATAATGCAACAAGAAGCAAAGCTGAAGGTTGCCTACAAAGAGAGCAACCAACAGCTCCACCTTCTGGATATGAAGTGAGTGCCCGGGAAACCTTTCTGCTGCCATGTGCCTTGGAAGGCCGGGCCTCAATTTTCCAAGTTAGAGTGTTGTAATCTTCAGGTCTACAAAAGCATGAACCTGTTCAGATATGTATGCATGCTCAACAGATATTACAAAAGCACAATGGTCTGTCAAGTGGGACTCGCTTTCAACAATTATTCTGCCCCTAATGTGGTTAGGCAATTTTGAAAAGCCCATTAAGTCCCTAGTTAAGTATTCAGGCAGAACTTGTAGTAAAGAACACAACTAAGGATTTCGGTAAGAGTGGTCTGGCACCTTTTTGCAAGAACTGCAGGAAGCGACGAATGCTGGAGGTGGCTGTTGAGAGCAGGGCAAAAAGTTCAACTCAAGCAACCAGGAAGCAAGGCACAGCATTCACAAAGTGTTATTGCTTTAAATTGGCTTCAAATAGGGATATATAACTCAAATACCAAAATTATTAATAAGCTACTGTGCTACTACTAGACATTATATAGGGATCTATTCAATTCAGATATTAACTCCTCTCCAGGCATTTCACTCAGTGGCAGTCCTGGCTTAAGCCGGCCACATCCCTACTGCTTATTGCCATCCTCATGCAATCCCATCAGTTACATCAGTAAAACTATTTGCAAACCAGATGAAAGAATAGGTCCAGATTTCAAATATTCACTCGAAAAAAGACTGTCTAAAGACACAGTTTCACTGGCACAATTGGTTGGTATAAACTTGAGGTGGGTATAGGCAACGTAAGTGGGGCTATATGAACCAGCCTTGCCACTAAAATAAATGGTTACCAAATCTTTGTTCAGATTTAAGACCTGTGGACATGAAGATTATAATCTGAATGGATGACCATATTCTGTTTTCAGTGCTGCAAAGAATTTGCATCTACTATGCCTCAAAACGTTGTGATGTGTTTCGTATAAATAACTGCTATTTTGTTGTGCTCTTCCGTCTTTATTTTCTAAAACAATGTTACCTTATCCAGTTTAGTAGTCTTAAAGTTCAAAGATTTACTTTGATATGGTGTCAAGAATGTATTAAATTGTCATTAATTTTTTTTAATGAACTTGATCATAAAAAAAGTCACTGCTGAATGACCAAAAGTTCTGCTCTTTTGTATCTGCTAATTTCTATTATGCTCTTAGATTAAAAAATGCTATTGAGGAACTCAGCAGCCAGATTTTGTCTGCACGTAGCTGGCTGGAACAGGAACATGAAAGGATTGAAAAAGAGCTTGTGCAAAAAATTGACCAACTCTCATTGACTTTTAAGGAAAACACTGTAAGTTTCATTAAAATGTCCTAATAATACTTCTCAGGAAGTATTCAAAAGCATTAATAACTAAGATGATGTAATTAAGATACTGAGTGAGATTTCAGACCTCCTCAATATTTGTATAACTCTTTTCATTGATGTCAAGTATAACATCCCCACAGCCTGAGAGTCTTCAAATAAATGATCACTTCTAAAAAGATCAGTATTTTAGCCTACAGTAATCATTAGTTTAAATAATTTTATAAAAAAATTATTATTCCTTACACCTTTGAATTCTACATAAAAGATGATTAATCAATATCTATTGCATATTTGGGAAAGACCACTGTAATTTCATATGCAGAGTAACTCATTAAAATTCTTTTTCCCGGCTCCAGGAAATGAGTGAAAGAGCTATAGAGATGAAATTCAACCAAATGGCAGAGAAAATTGACAAAATGGAAGAAATACAGAAGATAACCATGGAAGCACATGAAGCAAAACAGACTGAAGAAAAGATAAATATTCGCATTGGCAAACTTCAAAATGAGATTAATGAAGATATAAAAGAAATGAAAGCTGAAGTTAATGCTGGTAGGACCATAGTTATCAAGTTCTTTATTCTGAATTGTGGTAACAATGATCGACCTATAATAATACGCAAAATGCCTTTGCTTGTATCAAAGTAGTTTAAAGTCTTTTGGGCCAGATACAATGGCTGCAACCTGTGGCATTAAAAAGGATTTTCACTAAGTGTGAAATTCACAGCAACGAGAGGTGACATCTTACTAGCTTAGAAGTGCTCTCCCCAGAGCACACATAGGCATAAGCCTGGCTGCGATCGGGGGCATTTTTGCCATCAGCACACAATTACAGTCCTATTTTTCTTCAGAACTTTTGCTATCTTCCTAGCGTAAAGCAGAATGTTATGGTAGGAAGTGCATTCTGATAGTAATTATGCAATACTCTTGCTTTTGATTATGAACTAACCTAATTCTCACCTGCAATTAGGATTTGCAGCTATCTATGAGAGCATTGGGTCTCTACGGCAAGTTCTAGAAGCGAAAATGAAGCTGGACAGAGATGAACTACAGAAGCAGATCCACCAAATGAAGCAGGAGGTTCCAACATGGGGAGAGGCTGGACCATGACTGCAAGATTTTGTCTGAGATTAATGTTTACCTGGCTAAATAGGCAGACTATAATTTTGTTCCAGTCTGTAATCCAAATTAAATGCATGTACCAAATGACACACTGCTGTTGCACAGGTCCGTACGTTTACTTGAAGCAGTAAATGCAAGCTCTTCTTAGATTAACTGACAACAAGCTTTTATGGGCTGAGGCGCTGATTTGCAACTGCACTACTCTAGCTGCTCTCAGGAGATTAACCACCGTGTAAGACTGGAGTAATATATTGGGGAAGCTGGCACCTAATTTGCTTAAGGCATTTCAGTGCTCCCCAGTTTCGTAGGCTTGATCAGGCAGGTACCACCTGCACCACCACCCCACCCCCCCCTTTTTTTTTTTTAAAGTTGATATCATTCATTTAATATCATTTTGGTAAGGTTCTCCACCTTGATACAAATTACTTAATTGAAGTCAATGGACAGTTTTAAGTGACTTTCTCTACTATTTACTTCTGGGGAGACAGAATTGGCACTAAACAGACCAATTTTCAAAACCTAGATACTATCAGAAAATCTTCGTTTAGTTTTGCAAATATCCTCTGTGTGTGCGTAAACTAAGTAGTGTTATATAATGTAGTTGTAGACAAGATGATTCATGAACAACATAAGAAACTTAACTCACGTGGTCTTAAGTATTGTGACCTTTTTAAATTAATAACCAAGTGGAGCTGAGACAAAGAAAAAGATGTATATAGAGTATTTTATAACTGGGCATGTGTTCCTGTGACTTGTTTCATTGTATTGGTAAAAACTTTGAAAGGTTTGAAAAGAGAAGTTGATAATCTAACATAGTCTGGAGAATGTAATGTAAAATAAAATGCAATTTATGATCTGCTTAGAAATTTTTATTGAAGTAAACCAACTGATTCTTCAAATTTAAGTAGACTTTAATAACTTAGTAGATTCAAATTGCTAATTGCATTCACAGATTTCCAAATAATAATAGTGCTTACTTCCACTCCCAGAACAGATTACATAATGAAAATCAGCACCTATACGGCATATTAATCTAGACAGGAAAATATACATATGTTCATTTCATATCTTCATTCATAGCTTGATATTGCTCCTCTTGTTTGTAAGTCATGCAGGATTAAGCACTCATGAAGAATAAAAGACTTCATCTAGTATCCTATTAATTTATACTATTAACAGTAATTCATATACAAAAATACTACTAATTTACACAAGCCTTATGTTAACGTAAATAAATTAATAGGATGTCTCTGCACTGTCTTTAGTGGACCTTTTCTTTGGTCAGTACTGCAAAACCATATTCCTATTTGGAAAAAAATCAGTGGCCAATTTCTCAACACTTCCATGAAAGAAGGTTTGGCCCACAGAGACACCATACTAAAAAGAAAAAAAAATTGCTCCAAAAACTTAAACTCATTAACTTCAGTAGAAATGCATACATCTTTACAGGATTAGCACCTAAATTTATATTCACTTCCTATATAGTTGAAAGTAATTTAATGTATCAAAGATACATGAAGTCTTTGCAACTCTGGCTTCCAATACTCTCTGATAACAAAACTGCCTCTGTTATTCCTGTTTTGTATCATCCATGTGCTGTGAAATATATTTACAATGGCAGCTAAGGAGAAAGCCCAGTTCACTAAAGGGAGATAATGAAACGCTTGCAGATATTTCTTAAGAATTGTCTTAAAACTTTATTCTTTCTTGACATCTGTATTCTTATCTATTCTTAAATATTTAGCCATGTGCAGTGGAAAAGCTATCACTGGTGTTTTATAAAAAAAGAAAAGAACAAAGAAAGAAGCAAAAAGAGATGGAACAAAAACCCAATAATTTTTTTCTTCTGTAATTGGAAATCTGTACCTGAGAGAATCTGGTATGATACGAAGAGCATACAAGGAATCAGAGAAACAACTTATATAGGACTTCAATAAAATGTTTCTCTTGTAAAAATCTTGTGTGATTCATCCAGATATAAAACAACACAAAATCCTATCCAATTTTACTTCTGCTGTTTTGAAAAATATTTTTTCCTAAATCTCAGCTAAAGCAAATAACTAAAAGGCCAAATAAAACAATATTGAAATGCGAGCTACTGACAAGCAGTGCCTTCAAACTATGTAACGTGCTGTGTGGAGGGAGGCACAGGTTACAGGGACTCGTATGCTGGGAAAAGACAGATAGAAACGGTGAGCTAGGCCTAGATGTACACACAGACACACACAAGTGTAGCCTGCCCATCATCCATCCTTTTCACAGAGTGCTCTAACTAGTCACTTGTGAAATGAAGTCACATATTCCAGACCACGAGGGTTCTGCAGAAAAATTGAGGAAAAGCCAGAGTGGAAAAAAGTAATAGGAAGAAAGACTGAAAAATCTGGAGAAGTAACAGAGAAAAAGAGTAAGTCAGAAGAGCGGAGCGATGGAACGGTAGCTCCATGGGCAAAGGCAAGAAAGAATAGCTACCTGCTGATGAAGCACAGAACAGGTTTGAAGATTTTAGAAAGAGCTGAAAGTTACAAACAATAATATATTTGATATAAAACAAAGAATGCACAAGGATGGGCACATTAATCAATTTGTCACAATTCATGCTCCCTACTTGCCTGCTGCATTCTACTCTGCTCGAATGATGGGAAGAATAAATTCTTTCATTTTGTTTTCCCTCCGGTTACTTTCCTTTTTGTTTTTTTTAAGTTTTCTGCACAAAATAGGCAAACAATGTCTTGTCTGCATAGTTTGTCAGGGAGTGCTCATATCTGATAAGTAACAGCTGAGTTCTTCAAGGGAGAATTGGAGTCCCTGTATCTTTCAATCATCTTAAAGTTGTATGGCAAAATCCTCTCCTCAGAAACAGCATGCCCCCAGGGGAATAACTATGAAGCCAGAAGGACAGTATTACAGACACCATGGTCTATGAAAGCTTGATTTTGCAAAGCGGAAACTGATTCTGAAAACTGACCTGCAGATATCCTGTAAAACCAAATAGAAGGAAGTAGCTGTGCTTGAAAGTGAAGCTGTCTCTTTATTTTTCCTTTCCATGTTGTTTTTTTTTGTGCCAGTCCTTCAGGGATACAGAAAGCTTTTGACAGTGGAAGTAATATGCTTTCTTTGTTCGGCGTAAGTACTCATGCTATGAGTCACTACTGGTACCAAACAGGTCTGTCAGAGCCCACAAATGGAAAAAGGTAGTGAGAAGAGGCAGTGTTTTTCTGGATGACACTCAAGCAAACAGAATGAGACTTAGTGTATTTGGGAAAGTATAATACTGAATATGCACAAAATACCGTTTAAAACATGAAGTACACTGACATAACCATAAACTCACTGAAGGAAGGACTGGGAGGAGCCTTGAGAAGCCATCTGCTCCATCTCTCTGCTTCAAGATAGGGCCAACTCTGACAAATATTTTAGGTATAGACACTTATCTAACCTGCTTACAAAAATCTTTCAAGAATAAACCGTTGACTAATGCAGTCTATTCCAATGCTTAAAAGAACACCGCCCCGCCACCCAAACACCTAACCTAAATGGACTCTTGATAGGACAAGACATAATGGGCTTAAATTTCAAGCACAGAGGACACAAAACCTAATTTATTACATTCTTCCCTGCATGTCAATTTTTTAAAGCAATCTGTGTTTTACAGAAGATTCAGATGAAGTTTCACAGGGATCTTTGCCCAATATTTCTTAAACTTTTTTCTCCTTCCTACATCCCTAAAAAAAAAAACCCACGACCAACAAAAACCAATATATATATCAGTGATGTATATAAGCCAATAGCAGACCACTTCCTCTCATGAAGTTTTAAAATCTTTCTTTTGTCAGCTATTTAGCATGCATGAGGCTTAAGCCACCTGCAGTGTGCAGACCACTGTATTCAGTCAGCTATGTTGCCTGAATGACATGGCAAGTGTCAAAGGATAAACTCATTAAAAATTTTTTAACTGGAGTACATGCCATGTACATTAGCATGTGATAACATAGTAGAACTGTAGTACTGTGCAGTGAAGGACTTAACTGGAAACAGAATTATGTCAGTAGTTACAGAGCAATTATGTTATTTAGACTCATTAAGTAAACAAAAGTAATGATGCAAGTAAGAAATTAAAAGGATGGTCCTAACTTCAACATCTAGTTGTTTATGTAGTACAGTTTTATATTGTGGATATTTTGTTACCACATACCGAAATAGTTCATTGGACAGTTTCCACGTTAGAGAAAAACTATATGAAAGATAATGAACAGCAGTGTACTCCTGTAATATCAATTTAAACTGAAATGTAATATTTTCTTTTCTCAATTTCTACATTTCCTGCTGTACATTCTCAAGTATTTAGCCATCACAGTCAGAGAGTGTTCTCTCTCTCTCAGAATTAAAGTGCTCATTAGACATGTATTCCAATAATGGAAACGTCTAATGAGAGACACATGACAAATCGATGAAGCCCTCCTACGTGTAGAGGAGGGATTCCTCCTGTGATATTCCCCATGGTGTAAGAAATTCAGAAGCGAATTTGAAAGAAAACAGTAATGGAAATGCTGTACGAGCCCTCTATTGAATTTGCCACAGGGTGTCACTGTTACTCTTGGCAAGTAAAGGAAGATGCTCTATATCTGTGTGACCCATAAATGCTGCAGTACCACTGAGATGGGTTTGGAAGTATTTAACAATATTATGCATTTTGACAGAAGAAAAAAAAAAAGAACATTCTAAAGACATCACTAAAATCTCAGTAAAGGCAGATGTTTAGTTAAGCAAAATTCTCTGAGGGTGATTGTGATGGTCCTTTAGACAATGTGCAAGGAATGCTGAGTGGGGACCAAAGCTCTCTGCTATCTTTTCTGTCAGCAGAACTTTGGTCAACACAAAGCATAAAAAAAACCCTCCCAAACCCAGAAAAAAATCAGGGGCTGTTCTTCTAAAGTATAAGACCTTAAATCAAGCAAAGCTCAAAGAGCAACATGCATTTCACTTTGATCGTCCCAGGAGCTGCTGCAGACATGCAGAAGAGGTTCCTCTCCCAGCACTGCCTCCCCCTCCAAGACTGACTTTGGCTGAAAGACACAGGATAATCTGAACAGTTATTACCACATGAACCTCTGGGCCTAGCACAAAAAGCTGCTCTCAATCTACGCATGGATTATCTCGATAAATAATACAGTGGAATAGCCTCAAACACTGCAAAATATGTGGGAGAGCTATAACTTTGCTGGCATAGATCAGTGAAAACATGTTTTGAGCTCAGCAGAGCATCAGTGATGTATATCAAACCAGGATCTAGTTTAAGAAGAAAACTGAAGTAGTAATTGTCACAATACAAAAAGCCTGAACTGTATGAGAGGTTGAGTAGGAATTGCTGGTGAGAGAGGAGAAAGGAGATTTGCTGCTTGTAGAGTGACAGGAATGAAAATAACATGCATCATGCACTGCTGCACATACTCCAAACAGTTACTCTCATTAAACCTGACTTCAGTTTCTGCTAAGCGTCATTTTCAAATGCCGTTGCAGTAAAGGGGCTTCCATTATATGCGACTGAAGTTGAAGCAGATTATAAATGAAGACAGATTTTACTGACTTGGCTGTCTCATTCTTGTGCTACCATTTCCCGATGATATCAGGACTGTGAAGTAGGCATCCACTTTGCTAGGTGGCCTTTGTGACCTTGCTATCTCCATTAAGAATAAAGGGTTCAATAACTGCATATTAGAATATATGTATGTCTGCATATATGACACTGAACCTCCAGGTTGTGCCATGCTCTTTTCTTGTTCACTAGCTTTGAGAATCGTAATTTCAGTACATTGCAAGTATCTTATATTATATAAACCATGAAATCCTAGGCAGGTATAACAACTCAAAGTAGAGCTTTTAAAATGCAAATAACTGAAAACAACAGAAGTTAAAACATGTTTTCTGCTACTGCCATGCTTTGAAGAGATAAATGCTAACCTGTTTACTACTATAAATAATAAACCTTATTTACTTTACAAAGATCTTATGGGGATTGATCACTTTGTATCTTACACAAGTTTGAATATGTGAAGCGCTGTGACCCAATTCCACATATGCTTTCCTTTGTGAGATTAATCTCCCTAAAATGAATGCGGCAGCTCACAGCATATAGTAAACTGCTTGCTTACCTCTTTGCATGTATAATGTTTTATGTTGCAAAACAAAAGGGATTGCTGGTCTCTGGTACGGTCTCCTAGTATCTTGCCACATTAATAGCAAAATCTCAACCATTACTTAACATTGTGGGTTTCCAGTTATCATGGACTAATGAGACAAAAAATGAATAGTGTAATATTATCACCTTTTATTTGTAGTAATGTATCTCCATTATCCAGAGTGAGGGGAGACTAGGAAAATCCAAATAATACTGACACCATGAGACAGAGCACAGTGGTGGGATACTGGATCTCCTGATTGATTTTGGGCTAGTTTAGGCCCATTATCTATAGCTTTGTGCCCTTCATTTCAGTAAACTACCTAGTGGTAAATTGATTATTTACATTCATTAGGTTTCCCTGGCTGTAGTAACTCCCACACCATGTTAAATTCAAAAAATAATGAGGAAAAAGTGAGGAAGGAATCGAGTATTATTCTGTCCCTGAGGCCCTACTGCCATCTGATGTCCCTATTCTTGTCAGGTAAAGGCAGGCAGGCTGCATGTCTGCAAGAACTGACAGCCCTGGAAAGGATTTCAGCAGGTAGGAAGCACTTAGGGAAGTCATACAAATTATTTCAATAAGTCAAAAGATCATGCCTTATGGACGGCCGCTGTTAAGAGAAATCCATTAACCAAGACAAAACCAGAGATTCAGTTAAGTGTGAGTCTCCTTGTGATCTGCTGAGGATCGGCTGGGACTGCCTGACCCCTGTGTGCACACAAATGGGCAGGGACTCCACGTGGCAAACACCATATCAGGGAAAAAAAGCCTTCCTCCACCTGCACTACTACAGCTTGGTTCCCAATAAAGCATAATAAAGTAGGAGAAACTCCATAAATAAGAAGATAGTTGTCTGATGCACAAGATCTAAGCCCAAGCAGAGACCAAAGAACCTCATACATTTCATGATGCCTGTGAAGCTCTTCATGCTTGTCATTGGCCCTGAAAAGAGTCCTCGTCAAGCTGATGCCTTGAATCCTCAGTTGTTTAGGGTAAGATTTAAACAACGGGGACAGGAACAGAGTCATCTATACTACAGCAAAGTAATCATCTGTGTTCACATCTGGCAAGGGCAATGGAATATTACGGTATTAAAAACAGAACAGCAAGATTTTCACTAAGAAGATATTTTAATCATCATTCAGAAGTTTAAGAAAGAAAAATAAATAAAATGCACAGCTATGCTCATTTGAGAGCCTTTCGCTTCATGAACAGTCAGAGAAACAAGGAAAGGCCTGTTGGAACAGCAGCAGAGGGTCTGACTCTCAGGGTCTTCTCAGCCCAAGGCCATGCGGCATGATTAATTGCACATGATAAAGAAGCTCAATTGGTATTTACATTCTTGCTCACAGAAGCATGTAATGGTTAATATGGAAATGTCTGCACATTGGCATCTAAAATACATTCTTATATTTTGCATCTAAAAACATTTGCAGCTTCACGCATGATGAACCTGGTTTTCACATGAGTATAACACATTTTAAATGCTTGGCTCATGTGGAATGCCTCAGACACCTTCCTGTGACTGTGGTTTCAATTATACTATTAACCAATACCCCATAGTCCCAGAACAGTTTGTACTCATGCTAAGGCTTCTTGTGACAATCAACTATCAGCCAAATCACTACCTTTGTGCGAGGTACCAAAAAACCCCCAAAAAATCCAACAAACCAAAAAACTACACAGAGAGGCATTAGTAGCATTAGTGCAAGAGAAATAAAGAGAAAGTGTAAACAATCACAAGTAATGCAACGGTCTAGTTCTTGCAAACTGTGACCGATTTGAGCTCCTAGTTGGTACTGATAAAAAACAAAACCATTGCAAGATAGCGTTCCAGATAAGTAATGGCCTTTCTTTCTGTGGTGACTTTTTTCCTTCACTCAAGGCAATTAAATTAATATATTAATGCAGTCTGGTTATCTATCATCTTTAATGATAGTTTCAAGTTCTCATTTGTAAAGGGATGCGTCTAAGCACACCAATACCATTTTGTTGTATAATAAAATAATTATCAATTTTACAATATCTTTGTTAGGTAACAGTTATAACAATTCAAGTTAGAGGAAATGGCACACCATTATTTAAGTCATCTCTCAAGATGAGGCAGCAAAGCTCTGGGACAGCAAAGCTCTGGGACAGCTAAGTTGTGACGCTATGAAGCTGTGAGGCAGCAAATTTGTGAAGCTACGCGGCAGCGAAGCTCGGAGACGGCAAAGCTGTGAAGTTACGAGGCAGTGAAGCTTGGAGACAGCGAAGCTACGAGCCTACAATGAAGAGAAGCTCCAAGGCAGCAAAGCTCCTGTAGCCATAAGTTTAGGTTAATACCTAGACTGTAGTAACATTGTTTAAGTTAGGATTAAGTGTGCTGTATTGACCTTCCAAGAAGGACTAGTAACCAATAGCTTCATGGTACTAGCCCGATTACTTTGTATGAACAATGCATGCCTTACAACCACTATACCCTTGAAGAGGAACTAAAAGACTGATAAGAGGGGAACATCCTGCCCTAGAAGGCACTGGAGGCTAGATGATTGCCAAAGAAACATGAAGTCAGCAAAAACTGTGGTAATTAGGGGAAAGGTAAAGGCAGCAGGGGGAGATTGCAACCACCAACCCAATTAAAGACCAAAAGGATTTGCCCCCCACACCTTCAAGGAACATATGCACTATGACAAACCAGTGGCAGGCAGAATGCCAATTACTAACCAATGAGTGTAAACTTGGGCGGGTTTTTGCTAATCATGTAACAGGATAAATATGCTATAGTTTTGTATGTAGCAGAGCTAGCTTTGTGGGATACCACCTAGCTGTCAGCTTTGCACAAACCTGTAATAAAGAAATACCTCGACTCTGTGAAATTGGCTTATCGCACACCAAGTAACAAATCCTATTTGATGGACAACACTGCGAGGCTGCAAAGCTCCAAGGCTACGAGGCTCCAAGGTGTTGCGGAGGCTCATGAAATCAAGTTAGGCAAGTGATAGGTTCAAAAATAAACTTTAACGAAAATTGTTTAGCAGAAAACTAACTAGAGATGAGGCGTCAACACTCCGACAACATCAGTAAACCACAGGTTCAGGATGGTGTACGAGGGATTAATACTGCACAGCCAGCTTTAGAAACGAGGATCCAAACAAAATGTGCACACTCACTCCCCTGTAAGATGAGGGCACTCAACCTCGACGAGTTTCCTTAGGCGGCATCCCAACCCAAGAGGAGAGTCCCCGTCCGCAGACCCGCTGCTCCGAGGAGGAGGACCAACTCCACTTGCCCTCCAGCGGGGCTCCATTTATACCCTAGTCAAATCTGATCTATGGTCAGTTCTAATTGGCTGAGGGCCTTTACTTTCTTACTCCTCGCCCGAGGTGTATACGTGACCATAACTACTGGCCCAAAGCACGTGCATGACAGTCAGCACTCACCACCTTAAAGGCGTGAAAGAAAGGGTGCGAAAAGTAAGGACTCGGCGGTCTTAATGCCCCCAGTCTCTGCCAAGGCGGGTACACCTGCCACACGAGGCAGGGACAAAGCAGGCAACAGTTGCTACAAGTTCCCGCTTACCAGTGCTAACCTTCCTCAGATATCAAACTTTCAGTTACGCCATGGCAGTAAATAAATGCTATTTATACAAAGCTTGCAGCTTGTGTGTTTTATAAATGGAGCGTGTAGGAAGCATTGTGAAATATCAACTGATAGTTAATATTTAAATTGCTGCTCGTTTACACTTTAGGCAAGTTTCATTGCTGCTATTTGCAAAGAATTTCAAAGCTCAGAATGCAGTGATTCACTTCAAGAATTTTTATAAATAGCACTATGTTAAAAAAAAAAAGGAAAAAAGGAAAAAAAGAAAAACTTATGACAAGGAAATCTTCTGGCTCCCAGGGGAAATAATTTTTTTTTTTTTTTTTTAAAGACAGTAATTGGGTTTTTTACCTATCGTAAGAACAGGTTCTTTGGTCTGTCTTACAGAAAAAAGTATTCGGGAAGGGAAATGCCTCTGTTCCGGTTGCCTAAACCTTACAGAAGTCCCTCAGAAATGACAGGAAAATGATTCTACATAGAATAATCTGCAGTTTGAAATAACACAAAAGATATTACTGCCTTAGCAATGGCATCATTTACTTTAACTAGTGATGGTTTATATCATATGCACAAACATGCCTTGTAATGAAGACTCAGTTCCACCAGTAATACAAGGATCAATTTAAACGACCATACTCATTTTTCCTAACGAATTTGGAATTCTTTTCTATGAGGTACTCCAGACAGATAGGACACGGATGCCTTTAGCAGACATGGAGAGAGAGAAACACATTTAAGCCCTGCATGTATTCCCAGTAATTCTTCATTGCTTTGCCTTGGGTGGCACTCTACCCACATACTGCTCTTCACAGAGCCCACTGCAAGTTTTCCACATGTACCTACTAGGCACTTGAATGAAACTTCCTTTCGTTAGCTCCTAGTCATTAAAGCAATGGATTTTCAGTTAAATTACATAGCTCAAGGTAACATTAGAAAGACGCAGTTAAGCCTTGCAGGCCTAAGAGAGTGGAGATTCAGAAGCAGAACTCTGCTGAATATTTTACCATAATTCATTTTAATCCTATTTTGTTTGAATTTAATGGAATTTTCCTAAAGGAAGGCTCTCTAGAATCATGTGGCTCTAGCAAGATGTTCAAAGAGAAAAATTCAAAACTTACCTGGCTGTCGTCATCTTCCAACTGTCTTTGTGTCTCAGCCTCATCAGTTCAACAATGATATTCCTGTTTTCTTCATGGTCTATGCAGTCCCTGTTGAAGAAATTGGATGCATTGAAAATACCTCAGTAATCCTCACTGGATTATGAATTACAGAAGTACATTTCTTAAATAATTAACCTGAATGTGTGCTAGCACCAACAATATGATGCTCTATGAATCCCCAGACTTCATTAAAAAGAAAAGAGAAAATAACCCCAAACCAGCAGTTCTACAATTACTCACTTTTTTAACAAAGCAAACGTCATTAAAATTTCATGCAAAATTCAGTTATTCCTTCCACTAAAGGTAAGCCATATTGGCTAAGCAGATACCAGTTCAATTCAAAAAGGGAAAAAAAGTTAAATACATATATATATATAAAAATATATATATAGCGAGCTACCACTCTAATAAAGCCAGTGCTCTCAAGAGAGCACCTCTGTCTCTCTTGTTCCTGTCCTTAATCCTAAAACCCAGTCAGTCTTCCTCAGGTAGGAACCCTATCAGCATCCTGCTCTTTATCACCTGGGCACTTCCACATCCACAGAACAACTCTATTTCCTCCTCCTCGAATGAATCCTACCACTTCCTCATAAAAACTAGAACAATGATACAATGAATCTGGAATTTGGGGCTGAATCTGGCAATGTAATACACAAATCAAACAAACTGCTACACGGGGATAAAAAAGCAGCAGAAAACCTAGAGCAGCTCAGAACCCATTAGAGAAACAGAATGATTTACTGGAGTGACTCAACTTCAAACCAGGTCAACAGTGAGGAGAAATGCATGACTGCCAAACTGCTGTTCAGTTGGCTATCAGGATCACACTGACGAGGTAGTTACCAGTCCTCTGTCACAAAATACCCTAAAGTGATCAGCCAGAAGTTAGCACCTGTGCTTGGCTTACGTAAGACACCTTCAGCTGATCTCCATTCTGCAAGAGAAATTTGGGGAAATTCTGTTCTTGTAACACATTTAATTGGGGATTTCTGGGCTTTGACATTCACAACTTTCAAAATCAACAGTTTAAATGAGTTTGTTACACAATATTTAAACTCTATATATTAAAATAAAAAAAAAGATAGGGTGAAATTTTCAAAAGCATTCTGGTGATTTATTATTTATTTTATTCCTAAGAATAAAATGCAGCTGCCTGCTTAGAAAACCAGCTCTTAGGCATATAAACTCATTAGGTTCCCATAAGACTTAAGCTCCCAGGTGGTCAGAATCTCTTTAAAAAGTATGACATAGGCTCTAAATCATGGCAGTGAAACTTTCAAAACTCATAAGTTTTGAAAACTTATGAAAACTTAGGAAAGCATATTCTACCTTCTGATCATCATCACGTGAAAACATTGAAATGTTTGGGTTATAAAAATCAGTACCACAGATGATGCATCAGCAAACTGATAAATTAAATTATTACTTCAAATATTCAAGCCATCTCAGCTATTTACAAGCTGTCCTTGCAGCCTGGCATTAGCAATGTCATTGTTGCCTCTGACCTGCCACATTGCATTATCTTCATAATTAAGGAGGAATCCAGAATAACAATTTTGACCGTGATAATAAGATAGCCTTGAATTACAGCCATTAAAGAGACCCACGGCATTTTCATTTAGGCATCCCAGAGGATTTATTAGGAGCAATAGCTTCAATTAAAAATTAAGATTCACTTATGTAAATTAGCAAAAGCGGGAACACTGTTTTAGTTAGGTAGACATTCTATGTATAGAGCAAAAATAGACAAATCTCTGAAAGTTTAGTTTCATTAAAAGAAGTCTGGGTACCCAAACATCTCTGGTTAAAAAATCAACTTGAAATACGAAAATAGAAAGCCTTCAATAAGCTCTTGTAAATTTCTTGCTTTATTTGCCTGGCTCAGGTAACCGTGATAATTTTTTCCATGCTCTAATAACATACCAAATGGATCAAATTCAATACCAAGAGAGTTAGAAAAGGAGGGATTTGGCTTCTTTGTATCTGTTCTAGCAAGACATGCGGAAGAAGGAAGTCCTAGAGCTGTGTGAAGCAAGATTATCTCTGAATGTAAGAAGACATTCCAAGTATGTTCGTCTAATTGGTAGACAAATTTTAGGTCAGGCTTTTACTTTATTTTTATCATATCTTTTATCTTATAATTAGTCATTGAAACAACCAGTGGTCTAAAATTCCTCCTGCAAAACAAATGCTAAAGGAAATACCTGAAAGCTTATCCAAGCTTGAAAAATCTTCCAACCTAATTAAAATCACTGAAAAAAACAGACAGTTCCTTCCTCTCTCTACTTTATGGCACCATTCTCCTTTTTTTCATCCCCTCTGTCATATTAAAAGGAAGTTTTAGAAAAAATTCTCCATAATAACTGTATGAACTAACTGTGGTCTTTTAAATCTAGTTCAAGAAAAACACACTGAAAGCAATTTGCATTCACTCATGACTAACAAAACCCTTTTGATGTTACTGGAAAACAGTGACGTTTTATTTTGAGAACTAACTATCACTAAAATCAAAGGCAGGTTTATTACTGGAAAAGTCTTTCCTCTGTGCATGTGTCTGTTTTCATTGCTACCACACAGCTTGCTCATAAAATGGTTACTTCAGATATCTATGCCGGGACCATTAGTCAGTCATTTATTCTGTCAGGTTCTCCAGTGCTGAGGAGATGAATCACATATGACTGAGGGCTATATTTTCTATGTGTTACTTAAATAACTGATTATAAGACATCCATTCATATGAATACGCCATCCCCACTCTGGTGATCAACGCAGCTCTCTGGCACTAGCTGTTCAGCAAGGCCTCATTTTAGTGAAGTGCCGGTTACTGGGGGCTGATACAGAGGTCTTTAGACTTGCTTTTTCACTTTCATTTACAACAGCCAGTGCACTCCTCTGCTTCATGATTTATGCTACTGACACTTAGTACACCCACTTACAGTCACTGGCTTTGCAGTCAATGTAATGGGTAGACTGGCTGGTCATCTTTTAAACCAGGAATGAGTAGGGAAAAGTCCCACTCACTTTGTCACTAACAATAACATCAAAAATCCAGCTGGGAGAGGGACCCGCTACTCCCACACACTTGGCTGTTTCGGCAAGCCTACGAGCCAGCTGGCGCTTTCTGCTGCTTACATTTGCCATGTTTGGAAAGTCAGAGCACGGTCTGCTCTGTGCTGTGCTGCCCATGCAGAAAAACCTGGCCTGCATTCCTGAATACGGCAAAACCACAACCATTCTTCTTCAGCACTTTGGACACACGGTACCTAAGTCTGTATTTCTCTCTCTGAGAGATCCAGATAAAATAGATCACATCTAGTGGTTTGAATTACTTGTAGTGAATTTTCCACCAAAACACGTATTTAAAGTAGTTTCAGCTCCTCCCTCGGGAGGTCCACAGCTCTTCATCAGTGAAACAATCTGGTAGCTGCTTTGGGAGTTCCTTTAAGTCCAGTGAGGAATCTCATTTTGAAAATCTCCGTGTCTCTGAAGGATCCATGGCCTCCAAATATGCTGTATTCTGACAACAAAAATTATTCTTTTTTGTTTCCATTCTCTGAATGCTACCATTTGCAACACTTCCCTTGAAGCAGCTGTCACCAGCCGTTTGGAGACAAACAGCATTTTTCACTGAGCCATGACTGGCTGCCATTCTACGGAGCCGAGAGCGATGAATTCCTCTCCTGTCTCTAGCGATTCACCATGGCATTTGTAGCCTGTTGTTAGTATCAGTGTGCCGTGCTAGTATAAAGCGATTATAGAGATTATAGAGAAAGATCTCATTTAAAATAGAAGATGATACATGATGTTCATTGTTCCACATGCTTGAAAACCATCAACTTTACCTTCACCAGTGATTAGTTAAAATAAATCATACATAGACTGGACTGATTTACTTTGGGAGTGATACTGAGACTTTGCAGGAGAAGCTGGGAGGGAGTATTAGGTGTCCTGGTTTCAGCTGGGGTAGAGTTAATTTCTTCCTAGCAGCTGGTACAGTGCTGTGTTTTGGATTTAGGATGAGAATAATGTTGATAACACACGGATGTGTTAGTTGTTGCTAAGCAGCGCTTACACTAGTCAAGGACTTTTCAGCTTCTCATGCCCTGCCAGCGAGAAGCTGGGAGGGGGCACAGCCAGGACAGCTGACCCAAACTGGCCACAGGGATATTCCATACCATGGGACGTCATGCTCAGTATATAAACTGGGGGGAGTTGGCCGGGGAGGTGACCGCTGCTCGGGAACTGGCTGGGCATCGGTCGGTAGGTGGCGAGCAATTGCATTGTGCATCACTTGCTTCGTATATTCTTTTATCGTTGTTGTTGTTGTTATTATTATTATTATT
>NW_008824536.1:1262381-1268218 GCF_000699105.1 Pygoscelis adeliae | reverse complement strand
GACCGATGCCCAGCCAGTCCCCGAGCAGTGGCCTCCCCGGACAGCTTCCCCCAGTTTATGTACTGAGCACGACGTCCCATGGTATGGAATGTCCCTTTGGCCAGTTTGGCCGTGCCCCCTCCCAGCTTCTTGTGCACCTGCAGCCTTCTCAGTCGGTAGAGCATGGAAAACTAAAAAGTCCTTGGCTAGTGTAAGCATTACCTAGCAACAACTAAAACATCGGTGCATTATCAACTTTGTTCCCATCCTAAATCCAAAACACAGCACTGTACCAGCTACTAAGAAGGAAATTAACTCTATCCCTGCCGAAACCAGGACACCTAGTAAACTGTCTTTATCTCAACCCACAAATTTTACTTTTTTTCCCCCCCCAATTCTCTTCCCCATCCCACTGGCGGGGGGGGGGAGCGAGCGAACAGCTCTGTGGTGTTTAGCTGCCTGCCGGGTTAAACGACAACATTAGGGAATGCTGGTTTTATGCAATGTAAAAAATACAGTTGTAAATTTGCAATCCCTGCATTCCAAGACAAAATGCAGAGACCTGAAAAAATAAAAAATTCTTTCTCCCCTTAGCCATATTAAAAATGTATGTATTTGATGAACCGAAACGTAACCATTAGAATTCTAAAGGACAAAATTCAGTATTCTCTAGCAGCAGAGTGCACCCTGACTACTTTTCCTTTTAGAAATCTTATCTGTAGAAATTTGGCTTTGTCAGACTGACCTGTTTCACATCCCCTGCCTCAACTGTAACTCCAAAGCTTAAATGAATTCACCCTCAGTTTTGATACAACATTATTTAGCATTGCCAGGAAAAAAAGTCATGTTTCAAACATTTCTGTCTTTGAAAGGATTAGAGCTTAGCTTTATGGTCAAAGGCCTTATTAGCATGGTCTTTACAGATCAAATGACCATTTTTGTGGAATTCATGTCAGTTATTTAAATTGTAGCAGATGGTAATTTTTTCAGCAAAGACAAATTTCTAGCGTGTTGCTTTAGGACAAGATAAATAAGGTTGATCTTCAGATGCTTATAGATTAGGATGTGTTAAAGCTGCAGGCCTAAAATGCAGATTTCTTGTCAAGTTTAATTAGCTTCTGTGAACCCTAGATTATGTAGTTATTTAAAATCAACCAGGGTGAAGAAAAGTAGTTTTGCCAACTTTCTGTTGTTCACGCTCATGCAAAAAGATGGCAAAGTGACTCTGTAATTGTCATGGTTTAACCCCAGCTGGCAACTAAGCCCCACACAGCCCCTCGCTCACTCCCCCCGCGTGGGATGTGGAGAGAATCAGAAGAGTAGAAGTCAGAAAACTCGTGGGTTGAGATAAAGACAGTTTAATAGGGAAAGCAAAAGCCACGCACAAGCAAAGCAAAACAAGGAATTCATTCACCACTTCCCATGGGCAGGCAGGTGTTCAGCCATCTCCAGGGAAGCAGGGCTCCATCATGAGTAACGGTGACTTGGGAAGACAAACGCCATCACTCCCAATGTCCCCCCCTTCCTTCTTCTTCCCCCAGCTTTATGTGCTGAGCATGACGTCACATGGTGTGGAATCTCCCTTTGGGCAGTTGGGGTCAGCTGTCCCGGCTGTGCCCCCTCCCAACTTCTTGTGCCCCCCCAGCCTGCTCGCTGGTGGGGTAGTGTGAGAAGCAGAAAAGGCCTTGACTCTGTGTCAGCACTGCTCAGCAGTAACAAAAACATCCCTGTATTATCAACACTGTTTTCAGCACAAATCCAAAACATAGCCCCACACTAGCTACTGTGAAGAAAATTAACTCTATCCCAGCCAAAACCAGCACAGTAATGCTGTGAATTCTGTGTCAGTAAGAAATGAATGCCAAGCCCTGGAATTACAAAATGACTAGAATGACCTGACAGAGGCTGAAATGAGAGGAACAAGTAATTCCTTATACAGAAATCAAAGTGGAAATGTGCTAAGCATGACGTCAATGAAAGCCTGTGATTTTTTTTTGACAGAGAAAAGCACCTGTAGGGTAGATACACTGAGAAATCTCTGCAATTATTTCATTTGAGATATTTCATTCACAATACCACCGTGGTGTTGCCACTGTTGTTTAAAAACTATGCTCACACTTTAATGTGAGTGTATGCTAACAGTAATAAAAGACAAGAATGAATTTTGAAAGATGTTGGCATTATAGAAATTACTATGGGCCCTATTTGTTAGTTACGCAAATTCATTAGTCAGATTTTACAAATCTTTATTTTTCACATCTGAGCACTGTTCAGAAATGCTCTCTCTGTAGTTACTTTTTACGAAGTGGGAGGGCAGCAGCTATGTTATTTTTAAACAACAGAATAGTTTGTGCTCTTTATCCTTCCCAATAAAAGATCATTTGGGGAATGGATCATTTTCTGGAAATCACATGCTGGTGTAGGAGCTAAGAATTTGGGAAGACATTATCTTTGTGAACCTCTGTTCAAGACTGGATGTATAGAATATAAAGTTTAATTACAAAATTAACCAGATTTCAGATTTCTAATTTGTCCTTCAATAGAAAACTCAACATCAAAACTACCTGCTACCTCTTGGCAAGGAAGTAGCAATATATTGTTTTAGGACATTTTACAGAAAAAAATCAAGGTCATCACATATTCATTCTCCATCACTGAGACTACTAGTTGTGCAAAATAAACAACAGAGAATAACTAGTAACACGAGATGCAATTACTAAGGCTACCTAAAAAAAAAAAGGTAACAATTGAAGAGGTAATTTAATTTGAATAACATTCAAATAAATGTGGGCATGTCTCATCTAACGTGCTGTAAGTTACCATTTAAAATCCTCTTTAGGTATACTCTTTGGGTATAAACAAACATCTTACAATTATGATGAGGGTCTTTTCTATAGACACATTAATTCAGAATCCTGTAGCTGTTTCTCTAATAGCTCTGTGCCTCACTCAGGCTCTCAAAATAGATCTGAAATAGTACTTGAGTGAGGACTTTTGCTTTTTCTACAAGGCTGTATTTACTTCTTTGCTTACCAGATAAAGGAACAATAGACAGCATGCTGGTATTAGATACATACTATTACCACAAACATTTTCTTATGCCTGACCTTCATGTGAAGATATATGATCTGTGCATACTGTTATCTCCGTGAATATATTGGGTATTCACAAATAGACAGACACACAATTGGCCGTGTCCAATTATGTCCAATGTATATGAGAAACAAGCTGATATTAAGGGCTTGTTTATATTCTGGCAAACACCCAACTGTGGGAGGTGGGCTGGGAGACCCACAGTAGTTTCTACAGCCTGTAATTGTAAAATGAATTTGCATTCATCATTGTGCCTAAAAAAGTTATTATCTGGGGAGGGGAAACAGCTCCCTCCAAATCACCTGGCCGGATAGCATATAACAGAAAGAAGAATTAAGCTCAGAGAGAGTGGGTCTTGTCTCTGGTGGGCACTGGAGGCAAAGAAAAGAGCCTCTGCTGGCCACAGACTGTACAGCTTGCTTTTAAGTTGTAAACAATAGACTTTTACAAAGATAACTCGTGCCATAAATGAAGGCTTTTAGAGGACTTCAGTATAGTGTTTGTTAATCTTTCTTTGCTAGTATCTAGACAATCAACCCATATAAATATTTGTGAAATGAACTTTTATTAGCCAGGTTGTCTACAGAAAGCAAAGGTAACCCGTTCCTGCCACTTGTGTGCGTTCACACCAGAATCTCTGACTAGAAAGGTAAACCCTTTAGAAGGAATACACCTGATTGAACACAGTTTAATCAAGGAGTTGGGATGCTGATTGCTATTAAAGAATATCTAAAGAGCAGAATTTCTGAAGTGCCTATAAAATTTAACTTGCTAACATAAAAAACAAATTAGACCTCCAGAAACAAAAAATAAGTCAAGATTTATCAAAGAAATAGTTATGAATTATTCTTTCAGTGCTTATACTACTGGAATTTGGGGTTTCAGCACTACCCCCTGAAGCGTTTACCTTTTGAGTCCCGTAAACAGAGCCCTGAGGACCTCAGGCTGTGCATGCTTCTACAGTGCTTTCACTGCTGACCCTGCCTTCACCACCCAGGGTGAGGCAGTTGTCAACAAAGCAATGTGCAGAGCAAAAAAATGAGCCAACAGTAGAGGTCAGCCGTGAACTGTAGATTTCCTCTCCAGATTTCTTGCCTGAGCAATTTATGCTGTTCACTGTACACCCAGAAAGATCTGGGGCACCTGTGCCAAAAGAGCAGTGGATAACAGGAGCAGGAGGAAGGAAAATGAGTTTCCTTCCCAAAATGAGACAAGGCAAAAATCCGGGTACTAAGAGCACTGCCATGGGAGGGTTGAAGTACAAATGGATAATAACACAGAGCTCCCCTAGCAACTCACTCTGTCTGCTAGCTGGTCCAAAAAGGTCAAGATCTCACAGAAAAAAAAACCCACCACAAAATAAAAAAGGTAAATAAACTCAACCTAGATGAACTGTTAAAAAAAATACCTGAGAACTTTGACAGTGTATGCCCATACATCAGCTATGGCTTGGCTTTTGGAGAGTTACCATTGCCACTTGCTGGTTTCCACTACGCCTTGCTAAAGTTGTTTGGCATGTTGGCTCATTTGAAAAGGGGAATATTTCGGTCTTCCTGTATGTTACAGCTGGAACACATGATGCACCAATGTGCTGGGCTACTCTGGTTGCCCCCAGTTTCATCTGGTCCTGTGCTCAACATTTAAAAAATATTTGAACAGTGGCTACAAAAATTAGGTCAGTGCTCCAGCCAAAACAGACTACCTGGATTTTTAAAGCTGAGAAGTAATATGGGCTAAGAAACTGCTGTTTGCCAGGTTATTTGAAAAACAAGCATTTAGTTACCCCTTGTAAAAGAGGACACTCTTCAATATCATTTTCCCTTAAATCATAGAATCATAGAATCATTAAGGTTGGAAGAGACCTCCAAGATCATCGAGTCCAACCGTCAACCCAACACCACCATGCCCACTAAACCGTGTCCCTAAGCGCCTCATCTACCCGTCTTTTAAATACTTCCAGGGATGGTGACTCAACCACTTCCCTGGGCAGCCTGTTCCAATGTTTAACCACTCTTTCAGTAAAGAAATTTTTCCTCACATCCAAATGCAGCTGCTTAGGACATTCATTTAATGCAGCAACTGGATTTGAAGGGCAGGGATTTGCACTGAAAGAAATAACCCATGCATGGTCTCAAAAATGGGCTTAAAGTTGCAAATGGGAACCAATCAACAAAATGCATTGAATTTTCTAGGCCTGCTTTCCAACTGTGGTGCATTATACCTTCACCAGGCAGGAGCTCGGGCATCATTTTACTCAGTCACGTGTTTGTCAAGCACTAAACACAACACCCCTCAGCCGTGGTTGTTTTTCCCGTATCTAGCACCTGAGCCCCCAGCCCTGCATCTCTGCTGGGGATTTAACAGCCATGTGTGCAACATCATTTTGCCCATCTCACCAAATGTGACCGAAGCCAAATTCCTGGCTAAGGCCAGCACGGACTGGCCCTGCCCTGGTTGGGCAACCCACCCGGGTTGCCTTCCCCTCCGGCTGCCCGGCTCACCCCAGGCAGCGGCTACCCTGCCCGGGGCACTCAACTGCCCTTGGGGCTTATTCATGCCTTTCACAGCATCAGCCGCTGCTGGTGGCAAAGGAGAATGACCGAGCGTTTGGGCTGAGGAGGGGAGGGGAGCTGGGAGGGCAGCTCCGTGGCCCTCAGGGACCTGATGCCCTTTGGCTTTTCGGCTAGCACGGGCAGGATGTCTTCCCCGCGGCACCCGGGCACCCAGGCTGCCCTGCCGGCAGCTGGGCGGGCGGGCAGGGCTGG
>NW_008824536.1:1248218-1261555 GCF_000699105.1 Pygoscelis adeliae | reverse complement strand
CCTGTCAGCCCTCGCCCCACGTCTTGCCGCTGTGGCTGGGGGCTGTCCTCTGTCCCGGGGCGCTCTGTGGGTTTGCCAGCGCTGGGAGCTGCCGGAAAGGGACATGGGAGATGGACGGAGCAATGGGGATGGGGGAGCAAACTCCGTCAAGGCACTTAAATGGTAGCTGCTTCAGGGCAGAGACGGTGGCTTTTTGTGGGGGGAGTTCAGGACTAGAAAACAGGGAAGAGGAAAGTCCGTCTGGAGTGGGGACAGGAGGGCTCGCATCCAGAGGACCTGTTCCTACCGTGACCCACATTTCCTTTCATTCTGAAACTGCCTCTGTCCCTGGTCTACTCTGCTCCATCCATGTGGGCCTGCTCCCTCTCCCTCCATAGAAAAACGGCAGAATAAAGACCCTCCCTGGATTTAAGGTGTAAAGAGGACAGAAATCCCCGAATACTATCATGTATATTAATGTAGTGCCTATCATCTCTGCCAGGAAGCCTGCACCCCACTTTATTCATAGCTGCATGAACAGAGAACAAGCGGGAAGTACTTGCCCCAAAGAGTTCTCAGTCTGAAGCAGTCTGAGAGTAGGATTCAGTCTAACCTGTGGCCATTTTTCTCCCATTGTCTTGCTGATGCCCTCTGCCGTATCTGTGTTCTGCTTTTCTGGTTACAGCTATGCCAGGACAGGTGTCAAAATACAGGTAGTGTATTTCCTCTTCATCACTTCTTGCTGCTGGACCCAAGGGTGCATATGTTGGCAAAGAATCATTAGCATTTAGAATTTATCACTCCTGGCCAGCCAAGAAATGATCAAAGAGTGAATCCCCCTTACAGACTGGGATGAAAAGAAAGAGTGATACATTTGTGATAAGATTTTGTTGTAGTAGCTAACGAACTATATGAATTACAGCAGCATTTTTCTGGGAATGCAGCAGGTAAAATAATAGATACATAGTATCTGATAGCAGGAAAAGAGCTTATGTCCTAGCTTTACTTTCTGATGTAGAATCCTAATTATTTATCTGTTTACTCCTGTGTCCTAAGAGTCCCTGCAAGGAGAGTTCCAAAGGAAGCTTTACAAGGAGCTGCTGAAAAATTACAACCCTCTGGAGCGACCAGTTGCAAATGATTCCCAGCCGCTCACTGTCTATTTCACTCTCAGCCTCATGCAGATCATGGATGTGGTGAGTCTGTAACCTTCTAGGAAACTTTCTTTAGAAGGGTGGATGTTTCCTTCCTAGAGTGAAGATTTGTGATAGCGAAGGAAGACTGCAAGATATTGGAAAGCACAAATAATTCAAGAGACAACGCCAAATTTTGACTGCCTTTTTAAAGAAGTAAACTTAAAAGTAAAGTTTGCCTCTTTCTTAGATCTCTTGTCAATATTTCACAAGCTTCTTAGCAGTATGAAATACTTAAAGTGAAGCTCAAACTGCATACTTTGCCTTTTGAATCCTTAACTGTTCTCAGAACCAACAAGAAGTGTAGTCTGGGGGGGGGATATGCAAAACCAAAGTTCTTGGTTTCTGGTGGTCACTAAAGAGCTTCTTATTTTTGGAGATGGGGGGGGGAGGAAGGGGGTGTCGCAGCCAAAATCCAAGTTATATTATTTCTTATCTTATTTACGCAAGATTGCTACATTCTACATGCTTAAATTTTAGCTGCTCTATTTGCAACCACAGTTGTGTGGTATATCGATAGATACCCCTGTGCAGTGCTTGGCAGGCTTGTAAAATGCACTGTAGGATCTTTTGGGTTCAAATGTGAGTAATTTAAGCTTTACTCTGTCACAGCGGCACAGAGATCAAACTTTACATGTAAGTGGGTTTACAGTATTCATTTTTACTGAATTCAACTACCTACGGCCACTAATAAAGAAGTTAATTACTTAAAACTAGTAGTTAACCTCAAAATGCCATTATCTTTCCATCAGATGCTTGAAGTTCAAGGCACAACAAAATTAAAAAAAAGAAAGAAAGATGGGATTATTCATGACAAGTGGCTTGCTTTCTGTTCCCTTACAAGCTGCCGATTGCCAAAATCCAGACACTCTTCATTTAGTATCTAAAGGTCAGCACGCACACACAGAACTCTGCAAGTTTAAATGCTCATCGTTTCTATGCACGTTTTTGCAAGTTTTAGATTTATTAGACCTAAGGTGAAAACTAGGATGTGTATTTCCAGTGTGATATTTACTATTTGCTAAAGTGAGAGTAGGCAGTCATAGTCAGTGAGTTGTTTCAGTGCCAGTGCCACTAAAGCCAACAGGCAAAATATGTCAGTTCTATCCTTGCCTATGGATAGAACTTAAGGTGTAAAGAGCACAGAAATCCCTGAATACTGCCTATGGCAGTTGAGTTTTAATGTATGTGATACCAACGAGCAGAAGAGAAGCTATATGGAGTTATATATTCTTTGAATGATGGCAAGGGAAGAATATGTGTTATGTAGAGTGCAACGATTTCAAAAGGTGCTGGCAGATTGAACTCAATGCAGACTGTGGCTGTACTGCACGGGCACCTGAGAGCTAGGAGAGGACAGCCAGGCATTAGACCAAAACTTTGACGTGAGACAAAAGCCTGTACCAGTGAGCTGATATAACAGATGACACTAACATCCCACCGTGTGTGGGCATGCTTTTGCTATTAATGATGTTTATTATGGGTGGGCTTAGAGATTTTGAAAAAAGGGGATCTCCTCATGCTGAACACTCTGCAGACACAAGTAGTAGTTGACTCCTGGCACAAAGAGTCAGTCTAAATAGGCAAGTAAGCAAGAATGCCTTTGGACAATCAGAGACAACAGAGAAAGCGTAGAAGCAAGGAACAACACAAAAGGAATAAATTATACTGTGTTAATACGGCATATATTAATTTCAGCATTCATCTGCTAATTGGATTCCTTTAGAATGTGTCAAGGTAACACAAAGAAAGAGGCACTCAAAGGGCAGTGAGAGTCATGAGGACAGGGCAGGTCAGAGGAAAGTAAGAGAAGGAAGCTGAAGTGAAGAGAACAAAGGGCAGCATGGGACAGACAGTGCTTCAAACGTCTGATGCCTGAAGGTCCCCATCTGGGCTACTGCTGCATCTATTCTTGCTGGCTCAAACCTTCATGGGTCTCTTGCCATGTACGGCAGGGAATATGGAGAACAGGGCAGAAATAACCATTCGGTTCTCTTGGCCCCATATTGTCTGTGTGATGGAGCTTTGGTCTAGCTCCTCCTTCCAGTGCATCAGGCCCCTTAGTGGCTTCTGCAGCAGCTCCTACTGGCTAGAGTCTTCAGTTGTAGCTATACATTGTGTGTATCTCTGGTTTTAGTTAGATTTTTATCTTTGGTAGCAGTAGGTCGATATGTTCAGGAAAGCTTAGCCAGTCTGTTCAAGGCCTGTTGAAATGGAGCACCTGAACAAAATTCCACATTTTAATGTGTCTCTGCAGAACTCAGCACAGTACATGGTGCTTCAACTGAGTGTTAAACCAGGCTTCAATAAAACCCCTTCCCAACCATGGACTTAAGTTTACAAGGCCTTCTTCTGTACCTCCTTTTTGGGAAATGACCCCCTGCTGCAGTATATGCCTTCTCACAGCTACTGAAGAAACTTCTGCTTTGGTACAGGACAGTACAGTTCCCTTCAAAGGATTTTTGTACAACTCTTTTTGTACAACTGTGTGTTCAGGAAACATTTCCCTAGCGCTTGGTTTGTTTTGATAACCAGGATAAAAACCCTGATGCTGTGGGGTTTTTGTTGTTTGTTTGGTTTTGTTATTGTTAGCACTACACTACATAAAATTCATTTCAGAATTATTTCAGAACAGGAGAGCTCAAAAAAGCACTGTGATCCAAAATAAAACAGAGCTGTGAACAGACCAATTTTTTCCCTGGCTTTCAGAAATCACACTTCTGGTGTCATTCTATATAGACACATTTGGCCTGAATATGTTAAGCTAATGTGTTCTTAAGTATTAACCACCCTGGGAAAGGTTTGTTGTACGGCTAAACCCTCCCAGTGATGACACAGCTTACAGAAACCTTCTTTACGTCATCAAAAATGTTTCCTGAATAGAATAAGCTGAATGCCCACGAGACTTCTTTCCTACTTAAATTGCATCTATACTATAAAGGTTTCCATTGCATTTCTACGAGTTAATAGTGGGGCACTCTCTTCCCCACACTCCTGACATGGCTAGAACCATGTCCTTGACTACTGTAAGAAGAGTTGGCTGTTGGAGACACAAATGGCTAAAGGCCAGCAGGCAGTCAACTTCACAGAGTTAATTTCTTCTGGAGTTGTCAAGTTTAATTAAAAACCATACAAACTGAAAGGCAAGTATCCACAGATCACTAGCCAGTCTGGGTATAGTCAATAACTGGCAGTCTTGGCTAATATGATTCAAAAGGGAGTTTTTGATCCTGTGTGCCTTTCAAAAAAATCCCTTCACAATCAGTAAGAAGCCATAGTTTTTGCACTGGCAGTTTAGTTACAGCTTATTCTGCTTGCTATAAAACTGACTGCACTTCTTTCTCAGAGATCTGGGATTGACAGGCAAAGAAAGAAACCAACCATGAAGTAAATTAAGCTTCACACTATAAAAAAAAAGAGTTTTATTCATTGTCAACAAGAAGCAAATGCTGGTGGGAATGACAGCTACTTGCAATAACAATTACTGGTTTAACAAGCTAGAAACAAAACATGTCACCATCATACTTTCCTGTAGTTTATATATTCACTTTAATGGCTTCTCAGCTGATACAAGCTGTACTGGGAGTTGGACCTATCCAGAGCAGATCTGTCAAATCCCTGCCAGAATAGATTGAGCCAGGCTGGATCCTGGCTGCTGCTATTCCTTACTTGAAGTCTCTTCCATTCCACTCTGACTTTCCTGATAGGAAAGGGGAGCCAGTATATGAAACCTCTTCCAAATACAGTGGGTGTTTCCTACCTTACATTTTTGGTTTAACCCTTTCCTTCTAAAATTAGCAATTATTTCTATCCTATGCTTGCAGCTATGTTTTTCTTTTTATGGGTATTGCATATTAATATACATGCTAGTATCAGGACTACATAATGAGGGACCTGTAAGTGCCAATTGCCCCAGCTTAGTTTAGTCCACTAGCAAATAGAGTTAATGAAGTGTCTAATGAGAATGCAAGCTGGCATAGTAGATTATACAAAGTGTTGCTAAATGGGGAAGGAAAACAGTGGCAGCATGAGAAAAATGTCTGGGGACACATGAATGAGGAGGAGAGCTAGGAAACTGAGGGAGTGCTTAGAGGAGAAGTGGGAATGCATGGTAGACCTCAGAGACCGCAAAGGAGCTTGGAAGAAAGGTGGAATTTAGGTGGAAGAGGATGGGGGATGAAATGGAAAGAAAGAGGTTTGAAAGGAGTGGATTTAAAAAAAGCTTCTGTGTCAAGTTAATAAGAAGTTTCAAGAGAGAGATCCTAGGTATCTTTCAGTTCACTTTATTCCTATATTCCTTAATAGAAAAAATCACTGCTCTTAAACCTTTGCAAACAATCTTGCAATTAAATCATCCTGAAGTGAAAACAAAGTGGAGACAGCCAACTGGCCAGAAGTGCTCTTCAAGGACATTTGAGTTATTATAATATCAGAAGATGGAATAAGAGGTTTCTTTTGCTTTTTATAATTATTTGTTTCCATTTTCTTGAAATGAGAAATGTCAAGCAATTTGATGAAAGAAATGAAAAATAACCTACTTCCTCTCTGATTTGCTGAAATCTTGTGTCAAAACTCCTTGCAGGAAACCAATGTATATTGAACAAATAGACTGATAATAAAATTCAGATCTCTGGATCTGAATTGGAAAATATTTGGAAATATCTGACTTAAGGAAACTAAACACAATTTAAGAATAAGCACAGAAGGAAAATCTTAACAGACAAATACTAAGGGTATCTGCATACCTTAGTGGGAGGAGAGGAAGAGGAGTTAATGGATGGTCATAGTTGGTCAAGGTCATAGCTTGGCCAGCAGGAGCAGGGAAGTGATCGTGCCCCTGTACTCAGCACTGGTGCGGCCGCATATGATTCTATGATTCGTGGGCATGGTGTTGTTGGGTTGATGGTTGGACTCGATGATCTTGGAGGTCTCTTCCAACCTTTAATGATTCTATGATTCTATGATTCAGTACAATGTCAAAAAATAAGGAACATGATGTAGAGAAACTACTTATTTTTCTCTACATCTCACCTCATGGAAACCCCACTGCCTGCACAAAAAGCTAGTCTTTGGCTTCTGCCTGTCTAGTATTTCAGTGTTGGCATGGAGTATGAACCTAACTTATGCTTAGGAAAAACTTGCAGCATATGCATTTTTGAGAAACAGATTCTTGAAATACGCTGATATTATGTAATTTCCACGCTGGATAAAATGACAGCCACCACTTTTTTAAACACTATGTAGAGGCAAACACCTTCTAACATTCTTATTTTCTCTTGCAACATCCATCCCAATAGTACCATCAGAGGAGAATATTCAGCCGCTACCTATTGATTTAGAGCAAACACTAGGAGTAGACACAGCAGCAGTGCTGTTCCTACTCTGCTACATCTCACACAGAATAGTGAACGGCATAGAAAAACAAATACAGTGATCACGAAGGTATTAATTTTGTGCCTAGCCTGACATTTTTACAATAGACATATTTGTATCTACTGTAAGTTAACACAATTAAGAGAAATGTATCTGAGGGAATTCCATCCCCAAAAGTCAGAAGATGAAACCTTAGAAATAAATGCAAAATGATCCTATATTTACACTGCAAATTACTGCTTAGAGACACAGACACAAAGAACTGGAATACTTTGAGATATGCAGTGATAGTTCAAACTCAATTTTTGCTACTATCTAAACAAGTAGAAGAATCCTACAGTACTATTTTAGTTTGGAAGGGACTTCCAGAGGTCATCTAGTCCATCCTCCTGCTCCAAATATGTCTAAATAGATTTCATTATTCAGGACTGGGTCCAGTCAAGTACTGAACACTGCCACAGAGAGAGATTCCACAATCTCCCTGGACAACCTGTTTCAGTATTCAACTATCATCACGGTAGACCTGTTTTCCTAACATCTAAGCAGAACTTCCCATGTTCCAACTTGGGAACAACACTAAAAAACACTTCTAGAAACTTGAGGCACCTTTCCTTCTTCAACAAAATTGGGTACATGGCATAAAGATACTTTTGGTGAAGTATACCAGATTCCTTGACTATTTGCAGCGAAGTACATATTTTGACTTCAATAAAGCCTTTCTGAATAACACTCTTAGCAGAAAATTAGAGAGTAAGGCCTTTGTAAACCCACGTGGCAGAACTGGTTAGAAAATCTTAGAGTAGTTGTCAATTGTTCACTGTCAAAATGGTGAGATTTAGTTACATGGTGAGATTCCCCAGGAACCTATACTGAGTCAGTGTTTTCATTTCATTCCACCTGGAAGACAGAATAAGTAATATTTTTATTAAATTTGCAGATGACATACATTTGGGAGGGGCTTAGAGGGCAAAACTAGAATTTAACATTGTCTTGTTGTAAAAGGAGAGTAAAAAGACAGGTTTGACCCAATTTGACGCATGTTTTTTCCAAAGCCTAAATTATGTGAAATTTTGAGTACTGTATTTTAAGAAATATTTGGATGCACTGGAAATAATCTATCCGCTGGAGGCTTTGGTTGGATTGAATGAGTTTAATTTGATGCTCAAGTGCTTAACTGGAACCAGACAGGTCAGTACTGCCTCTGTATGCGGGCAGAAATTTGTATTATTTTTATCATTCCATCAACTATAATTGTAGTCACAGTCCAGACTCTCCCTGTGCTAGATATGTAAACACAGCTGAAAAGATCATCTTTGTTTCAAAACATTTACAAACTAATTATATTTTGATAGACTAGATTCTTTTAACATCAGAATTGTTCGTATCATAACTCTTGAAGTGTACGAGACAGTGTTAAATAAAACTTTAGCATAAAAATGCTAAAGTTAAGACTAGATGAATTATTGCACTGGGATCAGACCAATGACTTTCTGATATTAATTTTCATTAATATATCTTCTTAGATTTTTCTAAGGAATTTCAGCAATTTTACTCTGCAACTGTTGAAAACACTGCTGTGTTCTGGGGCTTTCTGGATTGAATCTAGAATTTATACCAACTTTCTATGTGGAACTCAGGGCACCATTTTGTGAGTGTCCTAAGCTGATCTCAGCACTTTGCTGCTGAAAGAGATGATCTCACTAACTTCTGGCTTGATGTTCCTACCCCTTTGGCTTGTCCCAGTGCCTCTGGGGCTGAGCAGTTAACTGCATCAATTTTTTGAGTAGTCATTTTTCTAGTTTGGATTTACTTAGTTTGGATTTAATTAGCTTAAACTGCTCACAAAACTCTACCCATGGTTCTTCTTCACTTAAAATCTGTCAAATATTTAGCAAAAAAACAAGTTAGTTTCATCTCTATCTGAGCCAAGTTGCTAAACTTGGGAAAATGCTGGATCAATACTATCTTAGCTTGTGAATTCTGTAGTAAGACTTATGATGACAAACGTTTTGGTGGGTATGAAAGTGTCCATTTTGGTCAACTCTTTCCGTAAATTATTATTATTATTATTATTATTATTTTATTACTAGCAGAAGAATCAACATTTAATAATTTACTTAAGAAGTTGAATTTAGTTTTTTATCTACATGAATATTCAAGTTCTTACTTATGTTGCATAACAGCCATTTAGTCAGGGTTCCTCCAGACATTTACTAGCTAATTAAATCATTTACTACTCAACAGTTTTTGCTTATTTTCCAGTTTCTCCTGTTTCTTTTCTTAATTTCTAGTTAGGGGAAAGAAAAATGCTGAATAGTTGTTTGTATGTAGTAAGCAGCAGCAGAATCTCAAGAGAAATCCCATTCCTTTAGGCTGTTCAATTCACTTGTGCAGACCAAAGGAAAAATGAAAGCATGCAAACTTTTTTATGTTTATCTGAACTCAGTCAAAGTTTGCTCATCCTACATTGCCCTTGGTTACTTGGATGACTTAGATTTATACATTCAAGGGCTTTCGTCCTTGTTTCATTTTACACAGTGTAAGTGATACGGTTGACTTCAACGACTTACATACAGCGCTTAGCAAAGCCTCTGCATAAGAATCTGCAACTCAGTATTTGCAATCAAATACCCTGGACCCACCGGGCAAGATAGTAATGTGAAATATCTTGAAATTTTAAAAAGAAAATTATGCTGTCATTCAAAGAAGCAGAATGGCTGCTGTAAAGAAACAGACTACAAAACAAACATCTTCCCCATAAAAAAAAAAAAAAAAAGAAAGAAATTTAAATCTGGAAAGACAAATAAAATAACCAAATCAAGAGGCTTGTTGAGAAATGGTGCTAAAGAAGTTCCTAAGCTGTTTATCAAACCTCAGCAGCCTCTTTGCAAACAATGGTTGTGGCAGAAGCTCATCAAATCTGCATTATTCTTTTAATTTTTAGCATTCATTTGTGTACATTAGAAAAAGTGTCTCCAAGCTTTATTTTCCTCTCACTTTGCTTCTTGATCTTTATTCCCTCCATACTAAAGGGAGAAACTATTTTCACTTAAATCTTGCAGCCATTTCCATTCTACCATGATTTATTCCTGAGAGTTTAGAAAACTGGAACAGTGCTGGGATATGCTTTCTGGTATTTTTAGTTCGTTTAATACCTATGAAAGTTACTGGATTATAACAGAAAACAGAGTATTCTGCTTCCCCATGAAATATGAAGAACAGATCTTTTCAAATAACAGTCTAAAATATTCTGATAATTGATCTATTTAAACAAACAGACAACGCCTCTCCCTACCCTACTGTGGTGAGATACTGATATACTAAGAGAAACTGCAACCTTATTTCTGTGGTATTTGTCCATTTTTCCTGTGCTTCTAAATATCTTCTGGCTTTTTTGACTATTTTTTCCTACAGCATCTTTCTTTTATCTAGTCTTCTCAAACAGTGTTAGATCTGGAAAGATATTTTAAACACAGTCTATGTTCTGTAGGATGGAATGGGAAGCAATGAATTTAAACTCATTTAAGGCAGTTTGCAGGAAGGACAAAAGGACTGACTGAAGGCTATAAAAAAACCTCCTGATTAATAGTTAACTGGACATTAGAGATGTTCATTGTATGTGAACATCAGAACTTCCGTTCTGCTGTCTGGTTCCACAGGAGAGGTCTTTGGAATTGTGACACACATCAGTTAGGGTTTTTCTGTTTGTTTGTTTTTTAGTATGAGTAAAGCAAAGCAGTTTCTCTAATATTTTTCTCATCCTTTGTGATACACATAATCAGCACGAATCATAAAAGCTCAGTACTTAATTTCTTTGTTTTCTAATTACATTGGTATGGATGCCCCACTAACTTAAAAAGTGAGTAGACATCTACAGGTATGCCACTTGTGATGAAGAAGGTTTGCATCCTTACTGTGAAAAGTATGATTAGGGTCCTAGAAAATAGATTCTGTTGTGACGGATTGCTGTAGAGTACTGGGACCAGAACATAAAGCTTTCACATTTTACACAGGACCTCTTACTAGAACAACAGAATTTGCAAAGTCACATCATCTAGTAATTATTACTAGTCCTCAGTTATCAGCTAATAAAACAAAATTACAGCACAAGACACAATTTCTGGGAGTCAGGTCTGGCTAACTAATACTTGTTCTTATACAAAGCTTTTAATTCACAGAAGTTTGGGGACCAAAGTGAATATAGTCCCTGTAATATTCAGAATTGTTCCTCTTTTTTTTAAAGACTATATACAGTTAAAATGACAATATTTCTGTCATATTCAAGTACTAGACAATATATCACGTCACTACTTAATACCCAAGTTCATATCCTTTGTTTTGACCAATATGGATCAGCTTGTTACAGTCTGTGGAAATTTGTATGAAATCTTTGAAAGCCCCGTATTTTTCTTTAGCAACGTTCTTGTCCTTGGATAGCGCAGCTACACTGATCTGCATTGGCTGAGGATCTGGCTCCATAAAGTACGAGTAAAGTATTAGATCAGCATTGTTAAACCTTCTTTGCCTGTTAAATTACTTCCCTGTTCCTCGGCTCCTGGGATACCTGCAGGTTCAGTCCCAGCCTGTGGCATGAGCCGATGCACTCTGTGTGCAGTCTAGTCTCTCTGCTCATCTGCTGCGGTTTTTGTGCACACACAGACTAATTACATGCTCTATAAATCTGGTGCTTCTTGGGAAGGCCTGTTTTACTGTGCATGTAAAGACGGGAGTTGACTTGGTTCTTGCTGCATTTGATTTGCCTCTGACTGCAGTGTCAACGCGCACTGAGGAAGGAGTTCAAATGCAGGTGGGTGCCCCTGCTGGTCCTATTTCTTTTCTGGGAAGGCTTCTGGAAGTGCTGTGGGAAGATGCTGTGGGCTGGATGAATTAACTGGGGAAAAGCAACCCACACCTAACCATCACGCCCTCTGCCCTGCTCCTGTAACACGATCTGTGTGGGTCCACAAGTTGGCAGGAAAGGTGCTGCAGCAATTTCAGGGATGATGGCAAGGGAAGGCAGGAAGTGCTGCTAAAGCAATGCACCTAACCTCTAATACTATCCTTGGGAGCACCCGTGTTTCCAGGGGAGCCTGGGGACTAGATTAGATTACCAGTCGTGGTTTAGCATTTCTTAATGGTCTTAATTTCTTAATAGTCCTGATGGGCTATGGCTCCTGAATAATCGAGTAGGTGGTATTCTGTTTCTGTTCTCTGTTTCATTTTAGGGGTGTATTCTCAGACCTGTGCAGATACAGTGCCTGCTTTTCTCTCAGAAAAGCACACACTATAAAAAGTTTTCAGTAATTTAGAAATCTAATAGAGCTGACAGCGGTCGAACAAAGTATTGTCAATGGATTGCAAGCAAACACTTTACTATCTATGAACAGCGTATTAACATAGAAACATTCAAATGTTAATTACTTCAAATTTAGATGATACAGATGTGAATTCTCCAGTTTCTCCTGAACTCCTCACCATGTTCGCCTGAATAGACTACTAAACAATCCAACTGTTCCCAATCTAAATATATCTCTGAGTTACAAAAAAGGCAAAAAAAAAAAAGGAAGATCTCACAATGGGGTGGCAGCAGAGAGCATATATGTACAAGTGCTTATATAGAAAAAGAAATATTTTAAAATTCACTTAGAATTTTAATTATTTAAATAATTTAATGTGTTAACTGATTTATTTTGAATTTTTAATTTCTTCAAAATTAAAAGAATTATTTTCCAAGAATAACCAGAAGAAACCTGAAGTAAACTTATATTCGGATTTAACCTTCACTTATGCTTGCATGTTCATGCCTGTTACCTGAAACTAGAATTTGATTTGTCAAAAGGAAAGGCTGTTAACACTGTCTTCAACAACAGCTAACTGCAAAGTGCTAAGAGCATGGCATGAAGCCATGTTGCTGCTCATTGACAGCAACATAAGAATATGACATTTACCCAGTTCATCTCTCCAAAATCCTCTGGTAGTGATGTGAAGCCATATTTGCATGGCCTATAATCTCATCTCCATATTGCTTATATGATCCTCATAGCGGAGTAGCCTGAAGGGAAGACGATCGATAACCATGTGCAAAGTTGGTGGACTCATGCACGTGTTTAATTACACAGAACTACTACTTTGGACTTCTATTGGCTTGTTTTCTGTGTTCAGCCGTGAGTATTAACATATTTCTGTGGTTGACATCCCCATAATTACTCTCAATAACTACACAGTTGTGTCGGTTAAGTATTTGAGAGGAAAGAAGCAGGCTTTTTACCCACTACCACCAATGCTACTAAATGCAAGAATGAAGACAGAAAAAATAATGAGCACTGGTAAGTTTGACTGAACCTCTCACTGAGCTCAAGAAATTCAAATAAGCATTTTTATGGATTTTGGAGTGCTCGCTCCAAAATCTGAGCCCACCAGACAGAAATGTTCTTTTCATAGGAGAGAGTTTGCTCTTTTGTGTTGCAGAAAACAGCAGCCTGAAGGACTGTGTAGGTGTTCTGACATTTCAGTCATGGTGTTTGTTGCATTTGTGAAGAAAGAGACACACAGTTGATTTTCATCAATATATTCCTCTCAGCCAAGTGCACAGTTTCTGAGTACCTTTGTCAGCGATTCTTTACAGGCGTTAAAGAGAAGTGGGGAACATACGGATTTTTAGGGAAAGTTGAAAATGAAGATCCCGTAAAAGAGGACTCTCAAACCTGTCCCTCAGAGGATGCAGGGTAAGGAACAACTAGAATTTCTGTAATGCTGATTCATCCTCTCTTCCTGAGTTATTAAGGTGCCTTT
>NW_008824536.1:1220957-1248200 GCF_000699105.1 Pygoscelis adeliae | reverse complement strand
GAGATTGTCAGCAGGATAAGCAATGTATTTTGTATTATACCCTTCTCCAGGGAATTTTTTAATTGCCATGGTGATGTCTCTGCTGTATCCTAGATTGAACAGAGACCCCAAGACATTGAGGATAATGGATTATGTTACATATCACAGGAATTTTGGAGCTACTCCTTCTTGCTTAATTTGCCTACACTTGGAAAGATGGAGATAAGATAATATAGAGAGACTGTCCGGGATGAGTAACGGCACTTTGCTAACTGGTCCCCTGAAGTTGGCTTTAACTATGTCCATTTGTAGTGGACAGAGCTATTCCTCACGGTTGTGTCCTAGTCAGATGCCTCTATCTCTGTGGCTCTGGTGTTCCTCAAAGGTTGTTTCACCATGTGAACTGATGCTAAAACATGGACAACATGCTCTGGTCAGGTGTGGAAATTTCTGTTGCTGTTATTCACATAAACAGGATAGAAGAATGCCAGCAGCAGGCTGGTGCTGGAGCTGTGTGCTCTGATCACATGAAGGGAGAGGAAGAGACAGCTTTATGTTCAGGTCCTTGCTCTTCCATAACTTTTTCTTCTCTCCTTGAAGAAATCACCTTTTCCTTCCACTTTAGTTTGCTAAATACACATGCTATAACAGCATTTCCATATGACTTATGAACATTTTGAGGAGAAATGCTTAGTAAAAAGTCAAATATGACTTGAAGTTGATTAGCAAGAATAAAAATAGAGTCAAATCCTTTGATCTAATGCTGTTCTGGCATTACTGGTACATCTGGGTGTAACAACCTGATCTTTCAACTCCTATGTTTTGCAGCTAACCTCTAGACAAATAAATCAAGTTCAAAAGCTTTGATACCCTCTTGTTCTCATGCTGGCTAAAGAGTGGGGCTACAGGGGCTCTATTATTCCTTCTTAGCCTGTGGAACGGTTGGTAGTTTCCAGATCCCAGCATGCATTCGGAGCTGGGATGCCTATCTGCATCAGACTGGCAATGATAATCAGCACCTGGAGCCAGTATTTAACACTAATTCAGGGTTCAATCCTCTCAATGGGACTCTGCTGTGGAATACAATGGAATCAAGAATTATTTGTAAATAAAGCAACAGAACACAGTTACTACTTTGCATGCTGGCAACAAATGTAACTGCACTTTAAGTTCTATGCTATATTTAATAATTGAACTGAGTGAAACCTACAGCGAATCATGGGAATTCATAAGACAACTTGAAAAAATGCAACCTCCTCCTCTTGCTCTTCAGAAGAGTATTTTTTTCACACAGGATGTGCTGAAGCATGTTATTAGCTATGCTGTACTCTGCTTATTTCATATGCCTGATCCCTGCTTGTGTTTGCAAAGATGAATGTGTTCAAACCTAAGTACAATCTCTTGTCAACAATGATGTACTGAAAAAAAAAAAGAAAAAAGACTGCTATTATTATGTCCCCATGGTAACACAAATGGTACATCATGAGGCTCTTACACATATTTATAATCTCCACTTCTTTTCTGTGAAACTCAGTGAAAATACATCTCAAGCCCACTGCCAGGACAAAGCCCTACAATCAATAGTAGGGCCTTACAATCAATAGTAAGCACAACTGTCAGACCTTGTCAGAGTATATGCGGAACAGAAACACATTCCCACATTTTAAGGACGCTCCTCGCACAGATGCTCTGCCCAGAGTTAAAACGGCTCTTCTACAGTCTTTCTTACTAAGCAGCTTTTCTGCTGTGTAAGAGTGGCATCCATCTGGGAAGAGCTGTGTACGTTTTGAGCAAACTCCGCCTTTCTTTTGAAGCAAGATAAGGTAGTTGGGGAGACAGCAAATGCTTCTTACAAAAGCATGTAATATTAATTGGTGTGGAGAAACCACTGGAGTTTTTCAGACTTGCAAAATAGAGCACACACGGCACAATTTTAAAAAAACCCAAAACCAAACAACCCTCCTCAGAATTCCACCTGAATTAAGTTAAGCAAAGCAACCAGACTCTTCCATCTCACACTCCAAACTCAACCTTAACACAGGTAAAATTCAAGTGACATTTTTCTAATTTTTATTTTAAAGAAAAAATTAAAATATTCAAATGGCCAAAAATAAGCATCTACTCCTACCCCAGCAGCACAGAATACTTTAGTGACATTTTAGCATTTTTACTCTAGAAACCTTTAAAACTTTCACAGAACTTTAGCTATAAGCGGAAGCATACTTGTCTGTTGTATTCAAGTTTAATTCCTCACTCTCTTGATTCTCTCCTTCTTGTGCACCTGAACAGTGCATGGTACAGGTGAACTCCAGGCTTCAATACCCATGAAGAACACATACCTGAAAACCCCCCTTTTTTTTAGACTTAGACATAGGTCAAGCACTACAGTCACTATTGTAACTGTGGGTAAGCTCATAGCAAACCTTGTATTAAATATGTGCTGGCTCAAGTATTAAACACAGACCAGAACTGTAGCTAGTCTAGTGCTGAGGGCATCTTTCTACCACTCACACGAGGAGATTTCCTTTCCTCCTCTCCCATTCCTTTCCTCCCAGCTGCTGGATGCCGTTTCTCACCAGTGTTGCCCAGGGACTTGCAGACCATCCTATTGCAGTTTCCACTACATGAAACCAGGAGCTCACCATAACAGGCTTCACCATGGCTAAAGCTTGCGCCTCTGCATACCCTATCCCAGGACCCCTCTGCATCCAACAGCGGATGCTTGTTTCTATTTGTGGTAACACTGCGTTATTTCTGCTCTGTTCCTCAGCCTGCCTCTTCTGCTTGTCCGTGTTACTACATGCAAACATCTGGAACTAATGTCAGTAGATGTGGCACTCTAAGCTGCTACACGTTGAGCTGTTTAACTGTGTGCAAAGACTGCACTGCTAAGGATATTTATAGCAGTGCTGAAATCTATAATGCTATGTAATAGTTTCGTAGCAGTATGGTAAAGTATTCATTTGGCACTGTTGCATTGTTATTTGTAGCTAGGCACCATTTTCCTTGTGTTTAATTTGCTGAAAATAATGTGCTTGTAGGTTAGAAGGAAGATTTACAAAGTCATTTTTTAAAAAGCATTTGTTGATTTTCTACTCATTTAATCACATTTATAATAATTCAATTAAAAAGCTCCAAAATAATTCTGAAAAATTTCACATGTTCCTGATGGAAAGGACACGCTTACAAACTGTCAAGACAGGAGAATGCTCTACAAATACTAAGTATCATATGCCACAAGAGTAATACCCAAAAGTTAGACGCAGTACAGCATAGCTGGCTAGCTTTAAGTACTGCTGGCACTGTCTTATGCCACAGCCCAGGTAATAAAGAAAATGGCATTAAACATATATACGTAGGCCAGCCTGGATGTGTGCATTTCAAAGGAAGATGACAGAAGTAGATAGTGCTTTGAAATAAATCTTCCATATCTTGAACTTTAAACATTACACTCTGATTAAGTAAACATTTATGAAGATTGGTCATATTTTGAAGGTGAGAAGCTACACAGAATTGAAGTAATAGCAAGATGAGGTCTTGGCTGTCACAGAGCACCATCTGCTAAAGAGAGGTAGCTTGAGCTGGAATGTTTGGTTTATCCAGCATTATTTCTACTAAGTGTGGCCCACTCCTTAATTTGTAAAGAAATAGTTCTAGTAATATGGCCAGACAGAGGAATCACTGAATGTAGGTCATAGTTCTAAAACAAAACCAGAACAATAAATAAATAGAATGAGAGTGCAGAGTCAGACCTTAATCCCACCTCTCTCATGCAGGAAACATCACTGAATTAACAGTGGCCCTCTCCTACAAATATTTATAAATTTGTTTATAAAATTGAGCCAATATATACAAGTCATGAGCCTGAACACTTTGCATGGATGATTCAACTCTTTCACAAATACTCTTCAGCTGCATTCTCTTTTTCAGCTGTACATTCTAGCGTAGGTTCTTGTTCAGCTCTGCTGCACCGTTCACACGAAGAGGCTGATTTTTTAAGTCAAATAGGAAGCAGAGGAACTGTCACTGCATCTGGTATTGGTACTGCCACTCTGTCCTTCAAGATTATGGAAAGTGCTCGGGACAGCAGGTTGTGTTGGGAATATGCCCAAGATTTGCCCTGCATTGTTCCTGGCTACAGATTTAGGAGACTTCAATAAACGTTACTCATTGTATCACAAATGAAAGCAGGGGCCGGGGGTGGAGTGAGGAGGGGGTCTCCCTACAGGGAAACTCCATCTGTTTCCCATATAACTCTAAGTATTTCAGTTAGTCCCAGAATAACCATTTATTGCCTTGCTCCTCTTTGAATTTACAGTCCAAAGTCAGCCTTCTCAAAAAATAAAAACGGATAGTGGCAGCAATCCGTGCAATCTATGTTATCTCCAGCAACACAACTCTGCTTTCCCTAGTCAGAAGCAATTCTACAGAGCAGTTCTCTATCTCACAAAGACCTTCAGCATGTAGAGAGTATGAAGAGCAATTCATATGCCATCCATCACAAACCTAATAAACCTAAGAGCTCAATAGAAAAGAAGTTTTCTTTTCAAGTTTCACTTTCATCAACTACTGACATTTTGGTTTGCCTTAAGATTTTAATTCTTTGATTAAAAAAAAGCTAGGAGAAATTAAATCAAAGATCAAGGAGCGCACAAAGTAAGGAAGACGTTTTCAGGCTGGATTTCAGAGATTTAACTGCAAAACTCACCTTAATGCTACAGAAGATATTTAGCTAAAGCCCGAGCACAGCTGCAATACCTTATCCCTAAAGGTCTGAAAGAGCCAGAGAGAGTCTGAGTTGGAAGGTGAGAAAGTCACAGAGTCAGATATCATCTTAGCAGTGAAGGTGCCTCAGGGCTGAATTTGGTTTTGAAGTGGAACGTGGAAGAGAAAGAAGAGTGATGTCCTAAATGCCTTCAATTTTCACTACGGTCAGTAGCAGCATGGAGTGGCTGAGTATAAAATAATGAAGACCAACTTTCAGGAGGTTTTTAGCACCAATAGAATTAGCAGCTGACATAAAGGGAGCTGGCCTAAGGCAAGCACAAGGCCAAGGCCAAGTCATGCAGAATTGGCACACCATACTAACTGGGCTGTGTAGTAAAACACATCATCTTAAACTCTGTTTAAACAGTTTGCAACAGTTGCAACAGCCAGCAGTAGGCTGTACCACTACAAGATTAAGTCATAGATGTCAGAGCTTTTTTATATAAAAATCTCACTGATATGGCAAAAGTCAGAACACCAAATATAAATGTGTGTTTAAGTTTGAAGTGGTCTTGAGAAAAATGCAGTGAAACAGCGAAAATTTATATTTTCCACTTCTGACTTTTTATTGAATCATTTTGCACTTTTTGCATATATTTTCAAGAAATCAGAAACATTCTGTGGCCTGTTCCTGGTGTTAAGCCTCACATGTTGGATCATGGAATATTATTAATATTATTTATGCATAGGTAATACCTGTTTATACAGCATTTTCTACATAATTGGAAATATGTGATGTAAGCTGAGTCAAAAACATTTTACTATGATAAAAAGGTATATTGCTGACTACTGGAGAAGTGAAGGGTAATTGCACTAACCTATTCCTTTTGTGGTGAAAGGGAAGTCAGATGGGGAAGAGGCATCAGGAGTTTGAATCTCTTTAATCTCACAAATCCTGTACACTGCCTTTTTCTTCATTTTTATGTTGCCTAAAAAACCTGTTGCACATTACCAACTCTCCGTGTAGCTTTTTATTCCGATGCGAAAGACCCAAACATTCCTTAATTCCATCCAAATTTGCATTTTAATTAATCTTGCCTTTTGGCAGGTGCAATGTAGGTGATGCTTTAGGCTTCAGGGGTAATGAATGTGCACCCATTACAGGGCAGCCTGACTCTGCACCCTCTCCTACATTCTTCAAGATCAAGACTTGCTGCAGCTACAGCCCCCACCCATGGATGAGTAGAGGTAGTCCTTGGCAAGCAGCTGCAGTTTTCATTTCAGTGTCTTTGCAGAAGCATCAGGCTGGATTTTTTAAGTAACTGATTTTTATCCTCATCCCCGAGATAGCAAAATTCAATTTTGCCTGTGCCACTAAGAAGCCTTGAGTCACCTGTAATATAAAAGTTTAGCGTTAACCTTGGCACACGAGGAGAGGATAATTGCAATAGTCCTCCATTTTGACTTAGTGTTATAAAGCATGCAAGGTCACTATGGTGTTTTCAGATGGGCTCCTGGTGGGTGAAGCTGGACCACATGCTGCTTTGGTCTCTCCTGGAGGTTGGCCACACAGGGTGCTGGTGTGCATCAGCACAATGGGCAGGAATGGAGAAGTCCAGCCCCTTCACTACTCTCCATAAGTTTCGAGGAGCTCAGTTTCATCTTGTCACTATGGCTGCCTAAAGTATGGCCATAGAACCAATCTTTTGTCAACTGGCCATTTTATGAGTGCTTAACTCACCCTCCAGCCTGTTCTCTCAGTACTGATCCTATAAGAATTCAGGCTTTTTCACTTCACACAGTTTAGTGAGCTCAGTGCATGACCCTAAAAAGGAAGAGGAAGAAAACCCCAAGCTGTGTGAAGCAAAAATTAAACAACAGGGTTTTAAATGATGGGGGAAAAAAACGTCATTAGGTGCTAGTAATTTAACATTGTGGATCAAAAGATGTTGAGAATGTTTAATGAGCAAGTCCTGAGACAATGAGATAAGAGCTAATGAACTGATTAACCTGCTGGTTTCAGTAGGATGACATTCAAGAAAACAAAAGTGAAAATCTATATAGGGAGTGCCTTATGTGTCTCTCACTGGCTGCCAGTCCATTTTTAACTTCAGACTACAATTATTAACTTCAGTCTTGCTACGAGGTACCAATCAGGAGCCTAGCATTATTGCTGTAACAAGGGATGTCTTAAAATGTTTCTACAAACTCTTTTATTTACTATTCATAGTAATTGAAGCCCAGTTCAAAGCAGCATTACTTTTTCTGTAACTTAGGTGAGATTCAACCATGTAAAAATAAAGAATCTGGATTTGAAGTGCAAGAATTACAGCTAATAGATTTTATTCAGGATATCACTTTATCTGAGTCTTCTGGGAAGTATGTGTTTCTTGTTAGGTGCTGCACATCACTGTCTGCATGCCAGTCTATAGGCATGCAGGCTTATTCTACTTCTTTTTCCCCTTGCTTTTTGCTGCATAGCTTTTCTAGTGTGGATACTAGATGTGCTGATATCCCTTTGAAAGTCAGCAGATAATGTTCCTTACAAAGTTTGTAATGTCCAGGCTAATGCCCTTCACAAAGCATTGTCAAATTTCCATCTCTTCTTTCATATATTCTGTTGAACACAGGGTAAGGGAAGGATAATGTGAGAATCTGATACAGTCTGACAGACTGTTTAAATTGAAAAGACAGACAAAACCAGAGATGGGAACTGGAAGAATGGAGACAGTGCAATTCCCTTCAAAAAATTCCAGAAATTGTTACCTCTACCTTCAAAAATGAATGAAGGACCATTCAAGTCTTCCTGATATCAGCTACTTTCCCTTCATTAACTACACTGCCATAAAATAATGTGATAAGCAGTTCAGTAGCAATTTGCCATCTGCCCTCACAGATCATGACTACAGTTATGAATCAAGTAGACCTAAGTAGCCTCCCACCCACCTCCCACTGCGCAAATGAAACCTAACTCTTAATTAGCTGAGCTACTTGGCCAGTACTATATGAACAGCAAGTAACCTAAAGTAGCTGGTATGAGAAAAAAACACACCAATCCAAACAACGTGATATAGTTTCTGGTCTCATTTTCTGAATAATTTTCCATCTCAGAATATATTGTGAAGTCCTTTTTCTTCGCTCCTTTATAGTAGAAGGGGTTTGTAATAGAAGCTGCCTTGCTTTTGTGTTCAACACTTTTTCTGTAAGTAAGTATTTACAAAATATTGCAAAGTGACAAAAACTGGTGAAGTTCTATGAAACATTTCAAGCCCACCCATCATTTTATGGGGAAGTACTACACAACTCAGATGAAAAACATTGTTAATGCAGTTCGCTGTAAAGCTTTTAAAACAGTGTCAAAAAAACTCTCCTAGCCAGGAGAAAACCTGTAGGATGTCTCCCGCCCCACCTTTCACCAGCTTCACTTGGGACCATAGAGAGGGAGAAACCCTCTAAAATCAGAATCTTTCCTCTAGTGATGGGTGAGTCAATCCAATAATGACTAAAATGTTGGAAGCGATTTGCTCCAACAAACACTGTAAAAAAACCCCGCTATAAACCAAGTCTCAGCATGCAGCAAAGTTTTTATAGCTGAGGAGCAATGATGGGATTTATGATTCAAACACTGATGGAACCTTAAATATAGTGATCCAAGTGGGAGTTATTTTGTTCAAATATACTCTTTCAGGCTCTAAATGCTTAAAGTAACAGAAAGAAACACCAGGAAAACAGCATGGGCCATCTTCATTTAGGGCTTGTCTTCACTGTACAAGTTACTTTGAAGTTAATACTCTCAGGATACCCTCTTTGAGCTAGGTTTGAGTGAAAGATTACACTTCAGAATAACTCTTGGCTTTCAGAATATGTCTGCAGAGTCTCCTGCAGGCAAACCTGTGATGGCTCTGCCATGTGCCCAGATGCCTGGCAGTGTGGCAGGCAGCTGAATCATTCTGCCAGCAGCACAGCTGGGTTAAAAGTCTACTGTCCCCCTCAGCTCTGCTAGTCTGACTGCTCAGTGACGGCTCTCTAGCCTGGTTCTGTGATGTGTGATGGTTGATAGTAGAGCTCCTTTCTGATACTCCTAAAATAGTTCATCTGACTATGCTGTGGGCTCAGGGCTTCAAAATAAATCCCCACGGCATATCATTAGCTTAAGCATCAGCAGCACTCCAGCTTTAGTACAATCTTTTCCTGCTACTGAAAAGGGAATTTTTGAAACATCACTAATCTAAGGCTGGGGCCATTCATGTGTAGAAAGAGATCACACTGGGAATAAAATGTGATTTTAATTCAGAATTTAACCATGCAGGAATACACGCCATTCAGCTAACAGTCCTGAAACAAGCTTCCCACAACATAATGGATTCTGAATTGCTCTGCACCTTTGACTAGCCAGTTGTTGTGCTGCAAAGCAACACAACTACCGTCTGCCCTGCAGAGAAGCCACACGGCAGTGATGCTCTTGGCTTTGCTCAGGTGCAACAGGAAATTGTCATGTTCATCTGGGACAGCACACAGAGCTTTGAGAAAATGCTATTGAACTTTTAATGGTAAGTTATCATTGGTGGTATTTACATCTGATCTAAAAATGGCTATGACAAATAGAAACATACATAGGTTTTACATGTCCTTAATTTGCAACACTTGTCCATAGACTTTAGTTCATGGTGGTATGAATGTTCTCTTAAGGATTGTTTCTTCATTCATGAATTAAAGATCCCATGCAAACTACTTTTGTTGTGCTCTAACACTATAAGCAGGTTGTTGAGAGAGGCACCAAATTAATGTTTGTATGGCTAGAGAATAACAGCTACTATTGCAAATTAATTACTGCTTTGACTGGCTGACATCTTCACCAATGCCTTCAGCATGCTAATCCAATGCTTAATAATGTATTCCTGAAATCAAAGGGTTAAAGAGACCTGTTTCCCCAGGATGCCATTTAAATGAGTTGTTCATTTGAGATAGTTTTGAAAAAGTAAGGTTCATGGAAGTGATGAAGCATAAAATAGAGAGGAAAAGTGCTGAATCACTAGCTGTAGTCTGTGCTTCTTTATATTTTTTATTTTACTTTTCATTTTAAAGGAAGGTAGGAATGTGCATTTAAGGGCAGACTTTATTCATGCACAATACCAATCTTTACCTAAAATCTTTTTATTTGTCTGTATGTTGTACGTTTAGTTGTGATTATACATGATCTAGTAACACTGGCATACATTTACTGATGCTGCTCCTCAAAAGGCTTCACTTGCTTTAAGAATGCCATTGTCCCTTGCACTGTATTTGATTTTACATGCTGTGTAACTTTTTACTATTCTGCTGCTCTAAAATGGCTTCAATTAAAGGTGTCTCAGGAGTTTTGTTCAGTTAGAAGTCCACCAAACAACAGCAAAAGAGTAACGAGTATAGACCTTTAGTAAAGAGTATTATCAAAAAAAAGAAAGTTTTTTTAATGAAATGTGATTAAACCTTTTTTTTTGGCCATTTTTGGGCATTTAGGAACAACATTTAAGTTCAAGAGTGACAGATTTAAGTTCAGAGGTCTAGACGTATGAGCAAGTCTGACAGTTGCTGCTGTACAAGTGACTGAAACCTGTTATGACACTTCCTTAGACTGTAAATGAAGCTTTGACTGGTGTTGGGACAGGGATTGTGCGTTCAGTTTGGAGAATGTGTAATACTGACAGTATATATAGTATATTCCGTTAGCTTCACAAAACCCAGGTGGATACTGATACAGTACCTCCACGGAAATAAGGTCACCAACGTTTTCCTGTGTCTGAGGAGTGAAGAATTAAACTCTCTAATTAACTGCAGCATTAAGATGCCTATTGTGTCACCTGAACTTACATCAAATAGTCACAGGAAGCAAGGGGGAAGGTCTTCAAACTGGAACTGTTCCAGGCAGAATAATAATGTTCTGCCCTGACAACAGTTTTCTGGTAAAGCTGGTACAACACTTTTTGTATAGTTCCACTGATATCAGTGGTGCTACTTGTCTGTGAAGAAGCCATTCAAAATGGCCTCAACACACATCATCTCAGCTTAGTCACACCTTCTTCGTTCAATATTTTTTCTATTACCTGCATATGTCTGGTGTGTAAAGTTAGTTAGTGAGAGGGCTGCTCCTAACAAAGGTGAAACAGGCAACCCCTACTGTAATCTGCTTTGCCTTTTGAGATTCTTTATTAAAGAAGGACCCCCAGGGAAGAGTCTGGCAGAAGGATACCCTCAGAAAACAGTTTGATATACTGTGGTAATCTGAAATACATTTAAAAGTACCTGTGAAAACTTCTGTTGCAGGAAGTTCAAGGCAATGATTCCCTTTGCATTAAAACATACCTTAGCACAACTGGCTATTTCATAATAGTCAAATATATTTACTAGTGGTATTTTAACTGCATGGTACTAAGCTGTGGTTTGTTTTTTTCTTCTTCCTTTCCTTCTCCTTCCTCTCAGGATGAAAAGAATCAAGTATTAACAACAAATATCTGGCTACAAATGGTGAGTTTTGAAACAAAGTATGTTTTTTTTCCCCTTTGGTCTTTGAGTTTAATCTGGTGAGGGGGTTGAATTTTAGGAAACTTTCAAGCTTTTGTTCTGTATCTTGCTACATAGTGGACAAAGGTAAGCTGAATGGAAAACTGTAAGGCTGAGATTCAGGTCTTGATGTTGTTTCAGGTATTTCTGAAAACTTTTAACAATTTGAGTCACTACATCTAAGTAAGTTACTAACTGCCTGTAGTTGATTTAGTCACGCTAAACTCTTGATCACCGTAAGACACTGGTGCCCTAAGAGTCCCAGGTAGAGTAACTGTAGGTGCAAGTGCCTTATCACCCATTTCAACAAATCCATTATGTTGTGGTAAATCATTTGATTGTGACAGAGAACTATACATGCAAGAAATGCATTTCATCTGTAATAGCTGTTCTGATCAGCACTCTGAAAATCGCCAGATGGTTCTTCTGATACAGGGAAAAAATTCTTCCAAAGAGGTTCATTATCTCCTGAGAGCTGCTGCCACTGTCCTAACTGAATGTCTCTGCCATCCTATTTGCTTTGCTGTCTATCTCCTTAAGAAACTGCAAGAGGATTTTAATTAAAACGGCCATGCTGTTCCCATGTTGTTCAAAATGTTGTTGTTTAAACATGGGTCATCATCAGAAGTTAACTGTGAACGTGAGAGGTTTTTTATGTTACTTCTCCAAATTCTGTATCTCAGTTACATGACTAAAATGGGTATTGGAACATCAGTTCAGTTTCCTAGTTTTCAGCTGGGAACAGTATACTTTTTCCTGGTTTCCCAGATCGTTTTGCCCACATAGGGTGTTCATTTTTCAAACAAAAAGCTTTATTATACCTTTTGTTGCAATGTTTAGTTGCTATAGTTGTCACAGAATTTCACATCCTCTCTTATTACTTAACCATAACTATTGGCACCACTAGATACCACAGCAGAGAACTTTGCCCCCCCATTAGCTCATGGCAGGCATTGCTGGGCAGGAGTAAGTATCACTCACTTTTTAATAAATGAAACAGAAAATAGAATATTCAAGATCTTTGTGAGAGTATTCTGAATTTCTTTTCTCTGTAAGGTTAACTAGCGAGAGAGCTGCTCCTAAGCAAAGGAGCCTACGCAGATTTATTCTGACTTGATTGGTTATTTCTTTGCATTAGTGTAATACTAAGACTCAGAATTAGTCTAAGATGCTTCTCACCATGCTGACTACTGTGGACTCCTAATGCTTCCACAAAACATTTCTACCATAAGTTTGTGCTTTACAAAGATGGGGTGATATGTGGAGCTTTCTCCATACTGTGGCAGCTGGGATGAGAATTTGCCATTAGTTTAATTCCCATCTGTATTACAGAAACTGAACTGTTTGGGTTTACTGAAGAGTTTTATTATTCAAGATAAGCATGCTGCTTCCACAGAAACTTTACACCTTTCAGTTTCTTTAACCAGCTCATTCAGTTTAAAGGTATTTTTTCTTTTATTGTAACATTTTTTATAGAGCGCCTCTCTTGCACTGTGGTAGGCCTTTTAAGAAGCAAATGAAAGACTATTTTGATGACCTACAAAGGATAGCACGGCTATTCCATTTATTCACAAAGGAAAGTTGACATGGAAGAAGCATTCAGCTCATGTTATTTTACAGGCTTGTTGTACAGTAAGATTAAAACTGTCAAATATGATATGTTTTTGGCTTTGAACTACAATGACAACAGTTGCTATGATTTCTTATCAGAAAAACAGATGACAATTCAGACTCAAGAAGCTATCATTTATTTTCCTTCTCTTTTATCCCACAGCATCCTTATCCTTTTTGAGATTTTGTGTCCGTCCATCCCCCCCCCCCGGAAATTCCTGATTCTTTTATATATTCTGTATTTCTTTTTATTTATTCACCTTAGCATATACTGTATGTAGAGCATGTTAAGACTGCAATGAGCAGATCACTTGATTACTACAAAAAATGTAGCCACTCTTCATGGCCTGTGTACACATTAAAAAAAAAAAAAGAAATGTGTTTGCTTATTAACTGTCTATTAATGGTATACTAGACAGATTGAAAGCATGCTTAAGGCAAACATATGTCATTTTATCATGCTAAGTGGTCTGAAGTAAGTTTTTCCCTGAATTTCCCTCTCCACTCCTTTCTTGGTATATACGTGTGTATAATCAGAGCTGTATCTTAAATATATTTTATCTAATCATCACTGAAATACTTAAATACAAAAACTAACTTGGGAGAAAGGGGAATATCAATCTAGTATTTATACGTGCAGACTCTTTGATCCTGACCACTATCTCCATGGCAATACTGTTCAGTATCAAAATCTTAAACTTGATCTAAGTTACAGCAGGAGCCTTGCCTAGTCACACAGATTAATACTAACCCAAGTACCCCGAGCTGTTTGCTATTTTAATCCACATCAAAGGTACTTCAGCAACAGTGGAGACTGTAGCTCTAAAGTTAAAACAAAATGAGGCAGCTCGTGTCCAGCTGGATGGGTAAGCACTTTGTACACATGGCTAAACAGAGCAACCGTACAATCTGCTTAACATTATCTCTAATACAGACTTTAATATTAAGTTTTCTATCACCCTTTTGACTGTCCTTACATCATTCAGTGTCACCCTATGCTACATCGTATCAGCCATGATAACTCCTAAAAGAAGTTAGAGTAAGAAATTATTTGATATATTGATATAAATTATTGTAATACAGTTCAGATGGAAATGAACAGGAGAGCCTGCTGCACTCAACCAAGCCGGGGGGCAGCGAGCTTTGCAGCAGCTGCCTGCAGCCTGCCAGCCCCAGCCCTCCAACTGCTACTCAGAAAGTGACCTGTTGTGTCAGCTCCTGAAAATGAGTCGCCTAAAGCCAACAGGAGCCCACAGGTTTAAATGCCTCAAAAGTGCTCATTGTATTTGTTTACATTGCTGGACTTTGTAAAAAATAGAGGTATCATGAGGATCTCAGTATTTCTACATTCCAAAAAGATGAAGTGGTAAAAAATACAGTGACATTTGTCTATCAGGAAGTTCATGTAATACAATGTACTGTAAAAATGCATGTAAAATTTCCGAAAAAAGAAGATGAGAAGCAGTTGATCAGCTTATGGAAGCTGTGTATAGATGAGTGTAAGAAATACACATAGTTTAGATAACTGTAAATGGAGCAGGCAGCGAAAATAAAAAACTATGAACAGAGCTGATCAGCTATTCTGATTTAAGATTTCTATAAAAAACTATTACCTGTAAAGCAAAAGGAAAAAGCAATGCACAACTCAGATCATTTGTCCAGGTGACAAGGCACTACAAACTCATAGTAAAAAATGAATGGGATAAATACGGAAGCACAGGCCAAGAAATTGTATAGTAAAAGCTTTACAAAAGATGTGTGATGAATACTATTAGATGTCTTGCATGCAGCAAAACGGCCACTTACAAACACTGTTCTAGAGGTGCGAGAATGAATTTCAATACCTGCAGCGTGAGGCTAACTGGGGATTTGTTTGGTGTATCAAACTGAAACTTGCCTGTGACAGTAATGAAAGGAATTATATAGAACAATTTGATGTGAATACCGCATGAGAATGATCAGTAACATTACCACCACAATACCCATTGGAAATTTTTTCTGACCTTAATGTCTGTCAAAGATTTTGACAAGGGCCACTAGATTGTTGAAGGGATAAGTATTGTACATTTACTCACCCATTTCAAAGCTTACATTGGAAAGACTAACATTTGGCACTGCAAAAGCACTGTAAATCTGGAGAAGTTCTCACTGTAAGTTATGTGTTGCCTACAGCTAAGTGAAATTAATGTAAATAACATAATATGGAGATAGAGAGAGGCATAATATAATGAAGCATAGAAATTATAAGAAAAAATAAATTTTGTGAAACAAGATGAACTTTATTTCTTATTTATACCTTTTGCGCACAACAGTAACCACCCTTGTATCCCGGCAAGTCATCTGCTTAGTAAGGGGTGAAGTGCAACCTCAGTTTCAGGAAAACACGGTAGCTCATGCTAGTGTTTCTCAGGAGACTGGGGGGTAACCAGCTTGCTAGAGCTGCCACGGTACTCAGCTGCCTGCAGTTTGGGGCAGTGCTTTTGTTTATGACTGTGCACGACCATATGTTTCAATGACAGTATCTGGGATTTAGCAACGCTAAACACAGATCAAACCCCAGTTGGTTTGACTGCGACAGACTCCCTGCCTATACTGGCAGTCAAGGATGGGTTGAAAGGAGCATGGATAGCCCCCGGGGCAGATGCCTCCAGTGCAGTAAGTGCCAGCCAGGAAGGAAGCTTGTGGGACAGTGCAGTGCTGCCGAGTATCTGCTCCAGAGGTTGCCTAACTCCAAACCACAGGAGCTGCTAAGACTTCCTATGCTAGTATTAACCGTTCAGCCATTTCAGTTGTTTTCCCTGTCAGCAGTGACTGTTGGCTGCTCTACCTCATGTCTATAATCAAGTTATTACAACCTGAGAATTTTCAACAACAGAAAACAAAGTTGTCTATGAAGATAAACATAATTGAAGTTAATATATGAATTGTAAAAGAAAATCTGTCCTGTCCCAAATTCACACCTGAGACAGCATGAACAATAAAATACATGCACCCCAAATCTTCTTTTATAGGCTGTTATGTGCACTGCAGTGTGAATTGAAAATGAGATTTTTATGCTTTCCATTGAGCTCTAGGTGGCCTAACTCACCCTTTCCAAACATTTCACTGCCTGAAGCTAAATCATATCTCTTTAACAAGAGAACACCTATTGTTTCAGCCTATCCAGTCCCTAGAGAACTACAGTAAACCAGTGGATGAGATTACCTAACTTACTTTTTACGTGTATGTCTTAGTACTGGACGGATCATTATCTACAGTGGAACGTGTCTGAATACCCGGGAGTGAAGAATGTCCGTTTCCCTGATGGACTGATTTGGAAGCCAGATATTCTTCTCTATAACAGGTAGTCACATTTTTTTCGTGTGGGGAAGGAGAGAAGAACATAGAATTACAGAATCACAGAATAGCCCAGGTTGGAAGGGACCTCAAAAGATGAACGGGTCCAACCTTTTGTGGGAAAGGGGGCCTAGATGAGATTATCTAGCACCCTGTCCAATCGCAAAGATAAGGCAAGGCAAATGACATAATAATCTCATCAAAATGCCTAGGGTTTGAAATACTTTTCCAAAACTTTCTAGGTTTTTGCAATGCTGGAAAATTACCAGTCTCCTGTTTACACAACAGAAGGTCATATTTGCAAACACTTTGTAAACAACAACATCCTCCCTACCACCAATTCTAGTTAAATTTTGTGAGATGATTAGAAAACTAAACTTTTCTGGATGTGTTTAATGGCACAAGTAGTGATAATTTCCTCTTAAATTATTTGTTTGGTCTAAATGTTTACCGGTAAGTTCAAATCTGACTTTTAACTGCTTGTCTAGTTTTAGTTTGGGTTTCACTAGAGGCAGGATAGGTAAATGCCAGTAAGTATGTTTGCATTTTCTCATGTCCAGTTTTGGTGTCACTCTTTCTTCCTGCTACAGAAATAGCTAGAATATTTGCTGCTCTCCTCGTCAAACTATCTGTTGTGAGTTGGGCTTATTTCAAGGACAGACAGATTGCCATCAATCCACTGCAGAACCTTTGGCTGACATTGAGAGGTTCTTTGGCTGCACCATTATATGGCAGTTCCCATTGTGGAATTTATTTGGTTTAAAAAGATAAAGCACTGAGAGCTGTCTGCTCTTTAACCACTTGCCTTTTTCTGCAGTTGTTGTGGGCCTCTGTGCTGTTCCCCAGGTACTGGAAAGACCTTACATCTGCTTTGTACATGTTGCACTGGCTCTTTTGTGGTAGCCAGGGTATATTGGTGTTTTTTTGCCCATGCAGATGACATGAACCTTTTGTCTTCCTGATAGCTTTATTCCTCTGTTTCTCTGCCATGTGTCTACTAAGAAGACAACCCTGCTGTGTTTATCAATCTGATTCCCCCTCCCCACTTCAGGAGCCGCTTTTTGTTACAAGACCTAGAGAACAGTTGTACCCAATATGTCAGCTGCAGTTATGCTCCCTTTTGCCATTTGATGATCACCTTCATGATCAATGTCACTGTCACAGGTGCTGTTGAATTGTAATAATGTGATAACAGCACCCAGTGACAGCATTTGTCAGCCACTTAGTACTTCCCTCTAGGGCCTACATTACTGCTTTGCTTACAGCATGCTGCAGTGCTTCTCTCAAAGGTACAATTAATACTAAATGATTTGAGGTGATCTCCATCAGAGTTCACCATTCTTACGGTAACTGCCTGTCAGGATTACTTCTTGTTTCTGGTTTAAGCATGGCAATTAGCGATTCAGTTGTCCATACACCAGCCTAAAAAACCTTTCAAATGCTCTGTGCACAAAATGGACCAGCATGCAACCTGGACAGCTATTTTTGCAACATTAATCTTGCTTAATGTATTTTTCAATGCAAATTTGTTCTCTTGAGCATTTATTCCTAGCTACCTTGATTCCGTAAATGACAGCATTCTTGGGAGAATCTGACAAATCATGCATTCATTTCTGTTCTTCTGCGGAATAACACACTGTGTATGCCATAAAATTGGTACTCTACAACAGCAGTTTAGAGGTTTCTAAAAGAATGAATTATGATAATATTCTTCCTCACATATATCACATACCTGAGAGAGAATTTCAGTGTGTCTGAGGATTTATGCTTCAATATTTAAGTAAGTATATCCAAAATGAAAGCGTAATTTTTTTAGAAATTAGTAATATTAACACATACATGCTAACTGTAGCTGAAGGCATTATAGAATAAGAAGGCTGACTTAATAACCTGAAAAACTGAAAACACTAGTTTTCTGTTAAAACAGATTTTTGAATCTTGGGATTATTAACTATGGCATGGTCATGAAGTAATTATTCTACAGAGTTTCTATTTCGAACACATATTTGATCCAAAATCTTATTCAGAGTTTAGTCAGAAAGCAAAGCTATTTAAAACAAATACTTACTCCTGTATGAAATTGCATTGGGGATGTTATGACGTTCTCTTATGGTGACATGGTATTTTGAGCTAGATGCTTTCAATTTCTATACACTTCACTAGGGACATGCATCTGCAGTTACAAAGAAATTCACGAACAATAAATTCATTTTTCATTTTAATGAATGCATGTTTCACTATGTCGTGAGTCCTTATGCATCTTGCTGCAGCCTGGTACAGAGAAACTTGTGGCAGCTGTATTAAATTTTACAACCAGTCTGTTGTGAAGAATGCAGGGCCAGTTCATCTGTAGTTTTTCTGACGGAAGAAAATCTGGGCCTATGTACAAATTCCAGGATTGACTGTGTTAGTGTCATGTATGGCTCTCTTCCACTTTGTTAGTTTTACTAGACTTATTAAAAGTGTTCATTTCTGGTGGTATTATTTTCCAAAGGCTACATAGTGTTCAGTACTTCACGGAATAACAAGAATTCTGGTAGTTATGTCTCATTTTAACAGTTTCAGTTTTCCATTTTTATAAACCTGAGATTCTCCAGATAGGTCCCAGTGGGATTATATCTGCTAGGTACAGCTTTGTCATCTCAGTGTACTGCAGTCAATATCTGCTTTTAAGTGGTTATACCCTGAAGAAGAAATGTAGCAGAAATGGTTTTCTATCACTACATTTGAGAGCAAAGTCTCATCAAGCAAAGGCTTAGCTACTTGGTGCATTCCCAGTTGAAGCACTGCATTTCAAAAAACAATTAGAAGCACAGTGCAGAAAAACACATATGCTACTTTTTCAGAAAAAAGAATTTCATATTTAAGTGTGAGTACCTCTTGATATTCCTTTAAGAATGTGTCTTATGAAAGGCAAAGTCACATGGCAATGAAACCTAGGTTCCTTGATCACTTGTGTCCTTCTGAAAATTTTATTTTTGCCAATTACCAGAAACAGCAGCAAAGTCTTAGAAGCAACCCTCCGGTGCTTAACTGCCCTCCACTTGAGGGGAAGAGAACAGGATCTAGCCTAGGAGGCTAAGAATTTTATTTCTAGTCATTAATTTCCACTTTACAAATAATTTGTGTGGCATGGATATTTTTACATCCTAAATTTGACTACTTGTTTGAGTTTCATCATGTAGCCCCTATTAATTTCAAGTCAAAGCAATTACTTGTCTATGTCTAATATAGAAACCTGTTGCAGGACTTTAAGTCTGGTTTTCTAAGGAAACGAGACTTATGCATGTGTGTGCGTGCACACCTGTGTGAATATATGTGTTTGTGTATGATCTTTCTTGCTGCCCCTTTCCCCAATATCTTCTGAATCCAGTTCTGCCAAATTTAGCAGTGCAATCAGTAGAGATCTTAGCAGTACCAGTTTCTTACAAACGTCATGAAAACAGGCAGCCAAGACAAGGAGGTAGAACAATTAGTGCTCCAACTGGAAGAGAAGCTGCAACATGAACTCAGAGAATCCAGCCATGAGCTATGAAGCTGAAGGAGAGCGGCCTACATTAGTTCGACTGCCTTAGAATTGAATTGCCTTTTCTCCTCAAAGTGCTAGAATCCATTCATGCTACATACACAATATTTAGACTTTTCTGCTTGTCTTCAGAGTTCAAATTAAATAGCTGCGAAGATTTTCAACACTGTGAGCCTTCTGCTCACCACAGGAAAAAGTGCAACTCCAGATGGGCAAGTAATTATTTGGGTTTAGTTTTTTCTTGTCTGCTTATTTCACAGACCAGTCCAGATATTTTTAAAATGTCGTTTCTTCAAATACATAAGGGGAAAATAAAATGCAAAGTAACAATGACTAAAATAATGATTGCTTTATTTTAGCTTCTGAGATACAAAATTTGCATCAGAATAGATCAAATATTAAAGTCCTCTTTTTTAAAAAGCATATTTCAATACGGGTTTTCCTGCTGGAAAATATACCATTTATTATACTTTATTTTCTGCTACAATTATGAATATTTCACTTTCTCCCCATCCCAGATTCTTACTGTATTTTTCTGATGATGTTTTAGAAAGTCATTAGAAAATGATGAGATACTAAACCACTAATAGGCAAAGTGACATCAGAGACTTGTCATGTTCAAATCATCCTAGAGTCAACACAGGGTTTTAGATCAACGAAAGCACAGACTGCAGCAAGAAGCCAGACCCTGAGGCTCGTGCGACCTCCTCAGCCCTGCCCCAGAGTGGCTGGCACTGTATTTGCCTTGTGCGCCAACCCATCCCCACAAGGTGACTGCTTGGAAACTACAAACAATACAACAAAGTACAGTAGCCTATGTCTCATGTTGCTTATCCCCCGCACAGATGAAAGCCTGAGAAAGGAGCCTATGTCTATAATCAGGGCCAACAGCCATTCAGACATGGACTCAACACAGCAACTCCTGAAATAATTTTGAGATGCAAAGAACATTCGCTGCTAGTACCTTCCCAGTACATTCCGTGCAATTTAATCTAGGCACCAATTTCAGTAATTATGACAATTTCTTGAATACCTAGGTCCCAAACTTTAAAGGATCAGAACCTGAAACCAGGTTTGTGGGTTCTGAAGTAGATAATGAAGGCTGGAGCTGCATGAAACAGTCTTATGTAGTAATAACGTTCACCCATGCAAAGGGGTAGGATGAGACACTGGAGTACCCATCTCCCCAGCATTCATTAGCTGCTGTTAATGTAGACAGCAAGAGAACAGATTTCCCTGTACAGTTGCTTGAGAAGTTTTTTAAAAGTGCTTACTTTCCAAATGGAAATCAATAGAGCCAAGGCACTGTAATGAATGTAGTGGGATAGGTGAGCAGCGAGAATGAGGCGACTCACCTTCACTTACAGTTGTTAATCAGGAACAAATCCAATAGTATCAGGCCAGTTACTCTGAGGCCACAGAAAACTGGTGACAGGAGAAAAGCTGTCAAGTTTTTCGGGAGAAATAATCCCTCTATGAAGAATGGATTCATCTCAGATATTCTTCAGCCAGTCAAAAAGCCTATAAACCATTTTGTTTCTTTCTTATTCTAGTGCTGATGAGAGATTTGATGCTACATTTCATACTAATGTTTTAGTCAATTCTTCAGGACATTGCCAATACCTGCCACCAGGTAGGTTGTTTTCATGTCATAAATTTTGATAAGTCAGACTACTTATGTATGGTGTGGTTTCAAATTTGACATCAGTTCTCTGATATTTTATTTATCTAGCTAGCACCATCTGATAGATTTAAGCCTAGATGCATCATGATTTACATGGTTAACACTTTTGTATGAAAACCACCATACAAGATACATTTTTTATTGCAATTATGTAAATTCTTCTGTCATAATGCACTATTTCAGAAGTGTGGAAGTATAAAAGAAGATAAAAAATAAAAGCCCTTAATATAAAAAGATATTGTTTATTAAAGCCATGGTAATGCCTTTTAATAAAAATTCATTTCATTGATTTGGTTGTTTCTTCTATTAATACGTTAACTGTACAATAAGATGCTTAGTAACATCTTGGATGTATTTTCTATTTGAAATGATTCACTGGATGCTTCATCAAAACAATTTTTAGTCTGAAAGGAAAGTGTTCTATGTTTGACATTTATTTGATATCAGAAATATATCACTGACTCTCTGGATGTATAGCAGTGGAGTACTGTTTCTGTTCACAAACTCAGTTAGCCTAATTCTTAGAATTAACTCTTCCTAAAATCCAAATTTTAGAAACTACAGCAATAGAGCCAAGTGCTCTCCAGACAAATTAGTTTTTCCACCCACCCCAGAGGATTTCAGGCGTTTGCCTGTTGTTCTTTTGATTTAAGATGTTCCATTTGGTGGGGGTTTTTAAATTCAATTCTGAAAGCTGCTAAATGACAGGGCCTGAAGCAACAAGTAAAAAATAAGAAGCTAGCTTTCCTGAATAAATCACGATCATGTAAATCTAATAAGACAACAAATAATCTTTCAGGTTGTCTTATTTTATTCAGTAAAAGAAATAGGAGAAACAGATTGCATATTCTGCTTCATTTCTTTCTGAAATACAGTATCTAGAAATCTGAGGTCTTCTCTAAACATTCTCCCACTATGTGCCAAAATGGAAATGTAGTTCAGAAAACAGTTTCTAACATCAATATATTAATGGTGCAGTTCTTCCCTTTTCTATGACTGACTTTTGCTATTTACATGTCAAGACACAACTGAGATTAAACATGCTTTACAAGTTAAAAACAGAGGGTGCAAAGTAGAACAAGGTCTGGTTACAAAATGTACATGAAATTATGTGGAACAAGCATTTAAATTAAGTGTTCTTGTTTAAAACCCAATCTAGGCATATTTAAAAGCTCATGCTACATAGATGTGCGCTGGTTTCCATTTGACGTTCAGAAGTGTAACCTGAAGTTTGGATCCTGGACTTACGGAGGCTGGTCCTTGGACTTACAAATGCAAGAAGCAGATATATCTGGCTATATTTCAAATGGAGAGTGGGATTTAGTAGGTAAGCCCTTGATTTCTTATTTATACCATGAACTTGCAGCCTTGTCTCCACTGCTGAAATGGATGGAATAATGATTGGGAAATGAAGACAGAAATTAAATTAATAAATGACCTAGCTAGTGGCATTTGAAACTCTGAGAACAGATGTAAGATGAATATAAACATAGTATTATGTAACTGACATAATACTGACAAACTTGCTAGTAACTGACAAAATTGCTGCTTGAATTCAGTAAGTATCTTTTATCTGATTTTCCTTTATTATCTGACAAAAATTACTTAATTGGGAATTAAGCTTAAAGAAGTAGTTTTACCTGTAGTAAAACTTAGAAAGCTACATTTATTCTTTTTTAAAAATAATCATTACATAATATACAGTTTATTCACATTAATTTCTGGTTTTCTTCCTTTTCCCTCCTACACAGGAGTTCCTGGGAAGAGAACTGAGAGTTTTTATGAATGTTGTAAAGAACCCTACCCAGATGTAACATTCACAGTAACTATGAGACGTCGGACTCTCTATTATGGACTCAATCTTCTTATTCCTTGTGTACTGATATCGGCACTTGCTTTGTTAGTTTTTCTGCTTCCAGCAGACTCGGGAGAAAAGATCTCACTAGGTAAATCCTTAATAGCATATTGTAAATATGACCAAACCAAAAGAAATTGTCCTTTTTTAGGTTTTTTAAACAATCTTAGTAGTCAAGGAGGAATAGCCTGGAGCCTATTCTGGCTCATGAGCTATTTTTACTGTTTGATGCTGAAGCTGTGTGATGTTTAACCCTTGCTCTCAGCTTAGGGTACACTGAAGTTGTGACATGGAGAAATTCCAGCCAACCAAGCAGAAGCATGACAATTCCTGACTACCTTCCTTAAGAAGCAAGGTTTCATTTTTTGACGTTTATTTGCTGAAGAAAAATCCCACATTCACTGAGTAAAGCTTAAGTTTACAAATATGCATTTAAACATTTTAACATAGAATTCTTCTTAATATCTCCTTTTAATATTGAGTTGTATTATGAGCCTAAGGTGCCTTCTCAGAAAGACTGATTCTAGCTACTACTATTCTAATTTTTATAGTGAATTTTAACTAAAGTATTGGTTTGTGAAACAAATCTGATGACTAAGTACTTGATCCTTAAGATGGAGGTTAAATATATAATGAAACTTTTTGCCCCGTACAAAACTGCAAATGCACTGGCTTCTACTAAGTGAACATAGCTGTGAAAAAGGTAGAAACAAAATTGACATTTCTCCAGAACGTGGTTTAATTGAGTAGTAGCCTCCCTAATCAAGAAGTCTCTCCCCGTATTTTAAGATTAATTCTTTGTTCCTAAATCCTTTTCCACCTGACAATGACTCATTATTGTTTAAAACTAGCCCTGAGAAAAGCTAAGCTTGTTCCAGAAAGATGGGAACTCATCACTGTGCAACAGAAGTCAAACTCCAAAAATCAACACTCAAGACTGCTTGGGCACAGCCACATGCAGAACCCAACAGCTAATATCAAACGGTATCAAAGTCTGTCCAAGACAGCAAATCTGTTTTTCAGGAATATTATGCATTACACCACCTGTAGGTTCCATGCCAATTAATCAAGTGTCATATGCTCAAATACTCAAAATCACACCATGTTTCTAAAGCAAACAAGCAGCAAGAATTACTTTGATTTACCTCAGCTAATTAGCAACTGGTGATAAAAGCTGAACAGCTACAAGGATCTAAAAATATATACATCTGTGCAAGCATTGGCACTAGTCTGGCAGCACCACTACCCTGAACTTGAGGTAGTACAAGAAACAATAGGAGTACCACTAATGTGCTGGTGCGAGGGTAACAGTGGGAATGCATCTTGCAAAAAGCACTCCTTCAGATTCATTTTCTGCTTCTTGCTGCCTTGTAATTACAAGCTACTGATCTAATTTCATACTTCATGTTTATCTTTCAGGTATAACAGTTTTATTGTCTCTCACTGTCTTCATGTTACTTGTGGCTGAAATAATGCCAGCAACATCTGATTCTGTGCCCTTAATCGGTAAGCTAACTACAGCTTTTATTCACTTTTATTTTTTGTCAAATGAGGTGCAGTGACTTTGCATGAAGGCCAGCAGTAAGGCAAATTACCACCTGTACAATGGCCTACTGCAATTGAATTAGAAAAATGCTGCCAATTGATGAGAGGCTCTGATGGGTGCAATCCCCTATACAACTTCTGTGCTCTCTGCTCTGAACAAAATAGAGAAACTATGTGTATTTTGGGAAAGAGTAAGGGAGTCAGTTTTCTATGGAAGAAGTTGTCGCAGTTTTGACACAATTGGCCAGACATTAGGAATACAGAGCTAAACGTGATTAAATCTTCCCATTGTAATTGCTCAAACAGAAAGAGAAACTTTACAAAAGAAGTACTAGTCAGTCTCTACAATACTGGTGAAAGAAAATTAGAGGACAATCTTTTTCACGGTTGCTTAAAAAAGGCAGGTGCTCAGTTTCACAAAGACAATTATTAAAGGCTGGCAAGCCTCTCAAAATAACAGCTGCTCTTCCTGCTTTTGAGAAGTCTTTCACAAGTACCTAAAGTAGCACGTGTATCACCACACTGGAAAAAGAACTTAACACTATGTATGCATGTATATAAACACCCTTTATAATAGCTACAAAGCGATATCAGCCAAAGTATATTGCTGTAATTATCTGTTTATTTTGCAGCTCAGTATTTTGCCAGCACTATGATTATTGTTGGTCTTTCTGTTGTTGTCACTGTTATTGTTCTACAATACCATCATCATGATCCAGATGGGGGAAAAATGCCTAAATGGGTAAGGTTTGATTTTCATTCATTATCCATTGTATAAATGTCCAGATCAGGGATGTGATAGAGTAGCTAGTGACCCATGTTTACTTCTTACTGTTGAAAACATATAAATCCTTCCTAAATATTTTGTTTGGAAAAGTAGTTTCACCAGAAATGACATGTCTAGATACTTTTCGTGTGGTTGGCTTCTTAGGGAGTGTGTGTGTGCGAGATAGAGATTGACTATACCTCAACTAGCTTCTATATTCAGAATCTCCTTCACAACAGCTAGAAGCACCTCAGGATTTTGCTAAAACCTAAATATATAAATGAAGGTGATTTTCAAATAAGCTGCAGATGTCAGAAGTGAAACAGGTAGAAAGAAAGAGTAAGGTGCTGATGGAGATTATAAACGCATGAAATACACTAGCCTCAAGGTGCAACTGTGCAGCTGCTACATGTTTAGCTGCTCTGCATACAAAACATCAATAGCCTAAAAAGCACTTGTTAAAGATGGCTGTTAAAGTGGAAGTGAAACTTGCTCTGAAAATCCTCATCTTTACATCTCTGGTCAAGAACATCTGTAAAATGCAAAGGAAAATTAAAGTCTTCTTCTAAGCACATAAGACTTTCTTTATAACGTACTTCTATGAGTGGTTGTTTTTACAGGGAACATTACACTGATACTGGATTACCAGGTATTGATGAGTATCATCAGCTAACTGTCCACTCTTCCTGACTTCACCCAGCTCATGGCAGCATCAGGCATTACTGAAGATGGAAAGACCTTTTTCTTTTTTTCTCTCTAGAACAATGAGTTACTATTATCCTTACTAGCCAAAAAGAATGTGCGTACAGCAGTGCCCTGTGGACAAGAGATAATGAGATATTCCCCGACCTATTCTGGGGTAGTGACTTTAAAATAAATTTCAATGAAGAGAATAAAAGGTATATATCTTTAGACGCATGTTTGATGACCTGAAGGGGACAAATATTTAGTACTGAGCCAAACATCCTCAGAAAACAGAGTACTTGACATTGAGGAGTGAGCTTTAGTGTTGAGAAGCTGAAGTCCATTAAACATTGTTTGGATATTGGTGGATTTTGGATCAGGCCCTCAGTTAATGGAACATTATCCTTCTTGGTGAAGCTTGATAGTGTAAATAGGACGAGATCTAAGAAGAACGTAAGAAGAACATAAGAAGAACGGGCGGGGAAGACGACCAGCCTGGCTGAACGGGGAGCTTTTGCTGAGACTCAGGAAAAAAAGGAGAGTTTACCACTTGTGGAAGAAGGGGCAGGCGACTCAAGAAGAGTACAGGGATCTCGTTAGGTCGTGCAGAGAGGAAATGAGAAAGGCAAAAGCCCAGCTAGAACGCAACCTGGCCGCTGTCGTTAAAGACAACAAAAAAAGTTTTTACAAATATATTAATGACAAGAAGAGAGCCAGGGAGAATCTCCATCCTTTATTGGATGCGGGGGGGAACATTGTCACCGAGGATGAGGAAAAGGCTGAGGTACTTAATGCCTTCTTTGCCCCAGTCTTTAGCAGTCAGACTAGTTATCCTCAGGGTACTCGGCGCCCTGAGCTGGAAAACAGGGATGGCGAGCAGGATGAACCCCCCATAATCCAAGAGGAAGCGGTCAACGACCTGCTACGTCATCTGGATACTCACAAGTCTATGGGGCCGGATGGGATCCACCCGAGAGTGCTGAGAGAGCTGGCGGAGGAGCTAGCCAAGC
>NW_008824536.1:1209572-1219962 GCF_000699105.1 Pygoscelis adeliae | reverse complement strand
TGGAAAGCTGCCTGGCGGAAAAGGACCTGGGGGTGCTGGTCGACAGCCGGCTGAACATGAGCCGGCAGTGTGCCCAGGCGGCCAAGAAGGCCAACGGCATCCTGGCCTGTATCAGAACTAGTGTGGCCAGCAGGAGTAGGGAAGTGATCGTGTCCCTGTACTCGGCACTGGTAAGGCCGCACCTCGAATACTGTGTTCAGTTTTGGGTCCCTCACTACAAGAAGGACGTTGAGGTGCTGGAGCGTGTCCAGAGGAGAACAAGCCTTATGAGGAGCGGCTGGGGGAGCTGGGGTTGTTTAGCCTGGAGAAAAGGAGGCTGAGGGGAGACCTCATTGCTCTCTACAACTACCTGAAAGGAGGTTGTAGCGAGGTGGGTGTCGGTCTCTTCTCCCAAGTAACTGGCGAAAGGACGAGGGGAAATGGACTCAAGTTGCGCCAGGGGAGGTTTAGATTGGATGTAAGGAAAAATTTCTTTACTGAAAGAGTAGTTAAACATTGGAACAGGCTGCCCAGGGAAGTGGTTGAGTCCCCATTCCTGGAAGTATTTAAAAGAGGTGTAGATGAGGCGCTTAGGGACATGGTTTAGTGGGCATGGTGGTGTTGGGTTGACGGTTGGACTCGATGATCTTGGAGGTCTCTTCCAACCTTAATGATTCTATGATTCTATGATTCTATCTATCTCTGGTTGGGATGTTTGCCTGGATATAATATCTACTCTGAGTGGCAATCCACAGTCAGAACAAATGGACCAAATCTAAAATTAATTACAGTGTAAGATTTGCATATTATATGAGACAATAATATTTCATTAGTGCTCTGGAAAAGAAACACTGGAATGAGCTCTTAACATCTGATTGAATTAAATTACAGAAGCTTGCATCTGAACTGGAACAATCTCTGGCTTGCCTGCGCTTTCTGTAAGGCTGGATTAAGGCAATGCAGAAAACAATAAAACGATACACACTGATTAAATTTGCAAAGTATTTTTTTTAAATCAAAGTAATTTTTCCATCTTTTTTCCATGCTACATCCAGATCTGTTTTCTAAAATCTGCAATCAACTGTCATGAAAGCAACATGAGAATAGAGCCAAAACATTATAAAGCTTGGTGGTCCAGTCCAGTATAGCATCTGTTTTAGCAGCCCTCTCCAAACAGTAATGTCATGTGAATTTAATATCAGAGCACAAATACGAGTAAAAGAATTGTAATTTATTGACTACAATCTAAAGCAGCACTATTAAGACTATTAAAAAGTAATTCTTCTTCAGTAAGTGTTTTTTTTTTTTAATTCATGGTTTCCAGTAAAGGTGGAAAAGGCTGCATATCGCTGTTCAAGTGTAACAAAAAATTGACACCTCGGAGACTCCCATCAGACAAGGGGGGACTCCCAATAGCAAGTCAGCCTGAGGCAATCAACAGCACTGCTAGAATAAGAAAGCAGCCTCAGTGACTGGCAAATTAACCAGTTGGAAAACTCTGGCACCATTTTCTAGAACTCCTGTGCAGACTAAGCAGAGACCATGGACCAGACAGTCACCCAGGCTGCAAAAATACCAATAGCGCTCAAAGACAGTGGCTGTGTGAAGAGATGTTGACTCTGAAAAATTTTTTTTCAGACAAGAATCATCCTTCTCAACTGGTGTGCTTGGTTTCTGAGGATGAAAAGACCAGGGGAAGATAAAGTGCGTCCTGCCTGTCAACATAAACAGCGTCGATGTAGCCTATCAAGTGTGGAGATGAACACTGTGAGCGGACAGCAATCCAGTAATGGGAATATGCTATACATTGGGTTTAGGGGGCTGGAAGGGGTTCACTGCACACCTACCACTGATTCAGGGGTGATCTGTGGGAGGATGACCTGCTCACCAACAGATGAAGAAAACCTGCTGCACAGCGGCCACCCCTCTGAAGGTGACCCAGATTTGGCTAAGATCTTGGAAGAGGTCAGGTACATTGCAAACCGATTCAGAGACCAGGATGAAGAAGAAGCCATTTGCAATGAATGGAAGTTTGCAGCCTCTGTAGTGGATCGGCTCTGCTTGATGGCTTTTTCAGTCTTCACAATCATTTGTACAATTGGTATTTTAATGTCAGCACCAAACTTTGTAGAGGCCGTTTCTAAGGATTTTGCTTAACTCCTAACTACAATCTGGTTCTCTGAAGTATGATATGTAGCAAACAAGAGTGTGTTTTTTGTTTGATTGCTTGTTTTTAATGAGTATACTGCTTCTCATTGTCCGCTTTCTTTTGCCCCCCTCTCTGATCCCGAGTTCCTTTCGGAAGAGTGGCACCATTCAGAAGGGAAGCCAAGGATTTCTCCGTGGGCTGCCTATGCGCAGCTCCTCTGAGCACTCTTCGGTGGGAGATGCGAAGTGGCTGCGAGTCCCTTCAGAATGACAGGATATTGCACCACCATCTCTTACATATTTTTGAACTGGCTATTACAAAATAACAGTTAGGCAATGCCAGAAATGTCACTTCTTCCAGACTTTGTTATAAAAGATAGAAGGTAGTCCACCTTAACTATTTGAACGAGTGATCGTAAACACTTATGTTTAGGAGATGATTAAATCCAAATAGATGGAAGCTCAAACCACAGAGAGAAAAGGGAGGAATAAATTGCTTTTCAGCTACTGCTTCTTACTCAGTTGTAGTATGTAGCTCTACAGCTCACTTATAACCAGACCCATAACTCCCTCCATGCATTTTACATAGACCATATGTGACTTTACAGGATTCTGAATTTGTCTGAGACACCAGAAACCCGAAAGTCAAGATGATACACCACATAACTTGTTCTTCTGTATCTTTCTGGATTTGACCTAGAAGTTTGGCCTGAATTCTTAAACAGGCTTCACAGTAATTTTTGTAGTGTTTACTACTTCTTCCTTCTCCCCAGAAAGACATTTTTTCAACTGATGACCTTTTTAACTACCAAAAAAGAAAATGAAGGATTTATGATGCCTTTATCCTCACTTGTTTAAAAAAAAATACACACACTTGTCCCTTTACTGTTAACCGGATTCCAATGTGGAGAAAGTGCTCGGTGTCTTGTACAGGCTTAAGCATAAATGAAGAATATAAAGCAAAAAGAAGCCATTAAATCCTGAGATCAAGGTTTTAATTTAAAAATTAAACGTTTGATCTGTTTTATGCTTAGCCTTTTATAGAACTCCTTCTGTTGAGTCACCATAACATGTCTTTACAAGAAAACCGCACCTTTTCTGCTCAGTTTATCATCTGAAGAGCACTAATGAATAATAAAGCTTTCTTGGGTCTGATATGAACTATGAACTGTATAAATATATATTTATATATACACACTGCATATACATCCAAGGAAAGGTTAAGACTTAAATACAAATTCTCTTAAGTCTAGAGAGACATTTGCAAAGGCCAAACTAATAGTTCATCACTTTATGTTATCCCTGATTCTGAAATTCTCCCATCAAAATATGCTTAGTTTTCACATGACTTCGATGTCTTAATGAAAAGGGCTGAGCTGAGAATATCAGGACCTGAAACTTCGTGTGTACAAAACAGCTGAGAATTAGTCTCTTGCTGGCACACCAGTATTCCTGACTAGCGATTTAAGTGGTAAAAGATGTGGGGCAGGATTACTTGAGCATTGACTGCTTGCTTTATCCTACAGAATCCTGACTTTTTGGCTGAGATCTTCAGAGACACAAATGGAGGCCTGTTGTTGTACCATGTTTTTACTGTGAAATAAACTCAGGGCCTCAGTTTATCTCTTAAGCTGGATTAAAATAAAGTGACTGAAATGCTTATTCTCCCTAGGTAACAATTTCCTTTTTCAGAGTCTGCTCCCCTGAAAGCAGGAGAATCAAATTTCATGTAAACCAAGCCCAGAGTCACCACAGGTGCAGTCCATCACCTGAGTGAACACCCTGCTCAAGCACCTTCATGCCAGAGAAAAGGGCAGGAGGAGTGAAAGGAAGGCAGGATATTTCTCACAGTTTGTGAATTCTGTCTTCTTGAAGGTTCATTCAGAATCTCACACTGCAAAGACATGAGCAAAGCATTCAAATCCTCCTTGAAAGCTCATCTTGAAACCATGTCTCAGAGTTAACTATGAAGAAGTTATATTTTCAGGAACAATTATTAAGAATTAGCTGTGCAAATAATTCCTGCAAATAGTTTCTAGTTTGTAGATTGCATATGAATAGGAAACTATGAGTCCAAAATCTGAAATGTGAGTTTTGTTCATTTGTGAATAACTACACATATCATGTGGCATGTGCTGCTCTTCTGAGTAATGTTTCTAGACTAGGCTTCCTGATGCGAATGTTGATTTGCATTGGTATTTTTTCCTTCCACAAGTGTCCCTAAGTAGCTACATAGAATGTTCCATTTAGTCTTTGTAAAGTTTTGGGCTCCTCTTGGAGAAGAATTTTTCAAGAAGGAAATGAAGACTTTTGGGCACTACCTTGTACAATGGGACACAACTATTGCAATCATAATATATGACGCATGTAATACAGGAAGCATGAGAGTACCCCTCTTTCCAGTAGAATCCATTTACAGTATCTGTAGAAATCATCTTGCTAAATACAGGAGTTCTTTACAGAAGGATGGAGAAAGCAATTTAGAATTTGACAGTAAACTTCATTATCAGCGACAGACATGCCTACGTTTAAAAACCGGAGACTGGTATTTGGCCTTTAGTCTGCCAAAGTCTCTAACACTGAGTTTGTAATACTGTCAAAGTTTGTAATACCGTCAGCGAATACCAGGTGTTAGACAAAGTAGCTGTAAGACACCAACATCATGCCTACACTACTGCCTTTATCGTTGGCAGGATTAATGAAAATGCACCAAGGGGACAAGTGAATCCTAATTTTCCTACTGTTAACATAACCTGTAAACATTTGGTAATAAGATTATTATAAATTTTAAATACAACAGTGGCAACTTCTCAGATACATTATTTTGCATCTATGAGGTAAATTTTCCTATAACTGACCTGAGCAAAATTGTTATGTTTCTTGTCAAATTGTGTGCATCTTAAATATATTTGTGTATGTGCTAAACAATATTTTGATCTAAAGGCTGGGAAAAATATTTATTTACAATTCTGAGCATAGAGATGGAAATTAAATACTGTATACAGTATGTGTATATAATATTAAAGACTACATATTGATGGTAAGGATCTGTTATAATCTTAAGAGTCCAGAGAGAGGATAAACAAGTGGTTCACTACAACTAAGCTACGACTTATCTGACAAATTCAAAAGCTCACTCTAGAGCTCAGCTGTCATGTACAATACTATGTGTGAACAATGTATATTACTTTTTCTGTTTTTATATTGAATTGTATTGAATATTTAAAAGACTTTTTAATATTTAAAAAAATTTATTTAAATGTTAATGCCAAAAAAGTTCCAAACATAAAATTTTAAAAGGTTAGTTTTAAATACAGATAAATTATTTAAACAGTATTTAAAATATTAAATTATTTTATATAGGAATTGATAATACTATGTAACACTTTTTTTAAAAGTTTAAATTCTCTTTACATTCTCTCTAGCTGCAGGATGTAATCTCAGTTCACCTGTGACAATTCAACTTTTCACCTTCTTTAACAAGAAAAGAAGGTAAACCAAAGTCCCAGATTTTCTTTCCTTTTGTTATACTATTTTTTACATTAAGAAACATTGCATAAAGGGCATTAGAAAGAGATGTTACATCTGTCAGGTACTGATTGTCATATAAGCAATTCAATACCTTTTCAGTCCAGTACAAATAAAAGATTTAGATCAAGAGACTTTCGATTGTTTCTCATTTTGCTAAGATGGAAATAAACTCAAGCGGTAGAAAACATGAATAGCCATAAAAGGAAGAAAAATGTCTTTGGATATATCAACCTGGGATGACAAAGGTCTTTGATAAATAAAAACACACTCATATCCTCCTACCAAACCAGTCCCACATCAAACATATATTACTTCAGTCTTACATAAGTGATCAAATTTAACCAAGTAGGACTGAAATACCATGTAAGTTTTGGACTGGCCTCAATGCCAGTATTAATTTACTTCATGAAGTTTAACACAGAAGGGAGAAACAAGAGAGAAAAAACAAATTCATACCAGCTGAATAAACTGTTGGTTTTGCCAGCTGCAAATTTTGTTTGTTGGCTACTGGTGAAAAAAATATCTAATCAGCAGAATATCCCCCAGATGGGGGAAAAAAAAAGTCAGTGTAGTTTTTTGCAGCCAGATGAGTTGTACTGCCCACATGCTGAAACAGCTTCCTGAAAAGCTTTCTAACTTTACAACATCCTGCTGAGCATGTGCCAGTAGTAAAAATCAAGGGTTGCTGAACCCAAGACTTTATTCTATTATTGCTTCCACAAGCTTCTAAGGAACAGCTGATAAAGACCAGTTTGGTCAAGGTCAACACACCACATCATACAAGCATGTAGTTGTTACTGAATCCAACCTGTCTTTGGATAACAGCTGCCATGGGTCACAATGTCAGATATTTAGGTGAGGCTCATGCTGATGGCTGCTCATTCTTCCAAGCCAACATGCCTACCCTCTCTTCTAGAGTGCTGAGAAGTGGGACATATTACCTCAAACTTGCTGTTATGCTTCCACATGGTCAGACAGGTTAACTCAACACACACCAGGCAGTTCCTGGCACTGTGTATAAACCTACCATCACAGGTACTCCATCTCTGAAGCATTTGTGAATGGGGATTAAAATCGGACTGCTGTCTGCTACCACTCTCAGGCACCTGGTTGGTTAATATGCAGACTGAAAGCTGCTATGATTTAGGAGTTTATACATAAGCAGATCCAACGTCATTGCCCTGTGGGTGGCAATGTCCATCAGAGCACTGGGTCTTGTGGCTATAGAGAGTAACAGTATCAGCCATCCAGTTTTAATCCTTTAAGAACAATCAGAATATATTTTCTCTTCAACAAAACTGATTTCTTAGCCTAATCTCATGATACTAAAATATCAGTAAATCTTAAAAGGCTGTGAACAGAATCTGCACGTTACAGCAAATCTAACCCGGTAATCAAACAGGATCTGAACAGGACTACAACCACCAATGAAAGCCTTTCACTATTATCTTTTTTTTTTTTTTACATTGCTTCTGCTGCTTAAAAGAAAACCTTGAAGTTTATGTAACATTTATTTGTGCTATTAAGCAATTTGCAGATGATGGCGTAGAGAGAGAATAAACAACAATCTCTCACACTCCAACGACCACATTCAAAATCGCAATTTATTAACAGAACATGAAAATACTCAAGTCCGAAACTTAGCATCAGTGTCTTATCTATAACCTCACTATAAAGGTATCACTAGTAATCACTGGGTTTTCAGAGCTGCAGTGACTTGTCCCTGTAATAAAGCTATACAGGAACAGCAGTTTAAACCCCAAAATAATTTGAACTATCTGCATATTTTTACCTTAAAAAAACCCCAAAACCAAAACCCAACAACTATTTAACAGCCATGACATGATATAGTGCTACTTTGGAGTATGCATACATGAGAATAACATCCATAGAGGTTTTCCTCTTAACTAAACAGTTCAGGATATAATCCAGTGCCTCAGTGCCTGTAAAAGGCAGAGAAATCTTTCTACTGAGTCCAGAAGCCTGGGATAAGGACCATATGCAGTCCAACAAACCTCACAGTTATCATTTATGTATTTCTCTAGTCCATGGTAGGCATGCAAATGAATTAAGAATAAGCCAAATATTAAATATTTATATTAAATTGGCTTTAGGCTTGGAAACCAAAATTCTGCATCCCAGAGCAAGATATATGCACAACATCCCTCAGACAGTATTATCTTACCTCTCTGTACACACGGATTACATACAGCTGTGAAACATTTCCATAACAACTTTGTTGCTATACAAGAATTCCTGTTTGAGACTGCTTTTGCTGACACAGCACATTTGTTGCTCCCTGTCCTTCCAATTTCTGGCCAAGTGAAACCTAATTAGCAGACTATTATGATCAGAAGAAATGTTACAGGACCAACATTCAGGAATAGCATGTAAGTTTAACTCTTGACTCAAGAGAGGCTGTAGTCACAAAATTTGACATTATCATGCCAAGTTGCACACTAGAAGGAATATGCTCCAATCGAATATTCATGCCAACACTGCAGTGCACGTATGCCTGTCACAGTGGAAGAAGCCTTCACAGATGGCAGCAGCGTACTTGCAGGGCAAAGCAGGCTCACCAGTTCCACTGTGCGGCATGAAAAGTGAGTAAGTTTTCCTGGTTCTTCCGACTATGCTACATACATGGGTACAATGAGAATATGCTGTCTTCACCGGTTAGTGCTTAGCTCGGCTTATAAGATGTTTCTTTCTTTTGATGAGGTAATAATGTAAGAGACTTGGAAGTGATGGGTTGCAATACGTAGCCCAACTGGTTTTTTCTTAAGTCTATCAGAAACTGGCTTAAACTGGACTAAGCTGAAACCAGGTTACCAATAAGCACAGTGGTTGTAGTTCTTTCTTCACTAAACCAGTTTTAAAACCTATTGAAGTTAAACTGCTGCATCTTTTTCTGCAGTTGAGGTTAACACTCATTCATTATCCTGTCTGCAGTTAGCAAAGACCTGTTGTAACATTGCTTAATGATAATTTACACACCATCCATGTTGTTTATAATTGAAAGTATCTTGCAGTGAAGAGACTAGAAACAAGGACAAGCTGCCAAAGCATTGTATCTTTTAAAACATGCTGTAAAAGGTAAAAAGGGCATATGAAGGACTGGCAGAGAATGGGGGGAGGCATGTTTGATATCATCATCAACAGAGAGCTGTGACATATGTCATCAGTACCAGACCTGTACACCAAAGCCCGGACAGCCATAGGAGAGTTTCTTTGACCACCAGCAGATGAGCAACAGCCTGTGCTGTTTGTGCCAGATCGGGGCTGAGGGAGGGCAGGTCCACATTGACCAGTCACAGATGGCCACTCGTCAATTTGGGTCCTTAACATGCATGTGCAGAGCCTCATTTGTGACATCTGATCTGAACCGCACTTCATTTAATGACATACATATGCAAAGGTCTAGAGCTGGTCATAGCTTGAAGCCTTCTTGCCCCTAACTCAGAGAACATCTCACTGCCCTCCCCCTATTTCTACATGTACATATAAAGTCTGCTTCTTCAGGGAGAGAGAGTTAAAACAAAACATACTCAAAGATGTAAGTAAACACTTGCAAAATAATCTGAAAAATGTATGCAGAGAAAATGTATATGTTAGCTCAAAACCAGTATCGTTTCTGTTGCTAAAAATATACTGGAATTCACAGCTTTGCAGTAGTTTTTCAGTTGCAGTAATATGCCAGCGCTTTTAGTATGCCAGCTGATAAATGGGATAGGGGTAACAACCTTCTTGCTGAAATTTTGAAGCAATCTGTGTGGGTTGAATGGGGCATAACTGAAAATCCTACGGCCAGCACAGCTTTTAGCCCTAGCGCACTATAGCCTGTCTTTTAAAACAGCTCACTGTTCATCTGCAATCTTTTAATGGATTGCTCTGTGCACCCAATGGAAGCCAACCCGTAATGAATGGTACTGCAAAGATCTAAAGCATCCAACCTCAGTTCTGAAAGACTGGATTCATGCCCACTAAATACAGTAATAAAAGCCCATTTATTTTCTCATGCACTTTGCCTAGTGCACTGGAAAATGTCCTACCTGCTTGCAGCAATATAAAACCTGCACAGTGCAAATTCTGAGATTTGCATCTCCAAACATTGACTTTATCATATTTTAACAGTAACCCAATATTATATACAAAACACACCTTCATTTTGCAACTTCTGCAAGTTCAAACTCTTCTGTCCCTTGCTCCAAAGGCCCCAAGAAGAGTGGTATCATGTCTTTGCACAGCATGCAGAGTAATAACAGCAACAGAAAGATATTTTCTCAGAGTTAAACAATGTCAGAACTTTTTGCATAAAACCAGAGCACTTTCTGAATTGCAGTATTTGTCACCTTTGATACATACACCTAATTTAGACCATTTGGGCTCAAAAATAACTTAATTTATTCTCCAGTTCTCTGAGATATCAGAGATGGCATTTTTGCTGTCTCAATTTTCTCGTTAGTATGCAGTGTGTTTGGTCAAAGAGCTTTCATTACTGACAATTTTCATAAGGGGCCTTCACCTCTGGTGAGGGTGGTGAATGTTTTCTCTTGAACAGAGTTAGTATGGAAACTTCAATAGTCTTTTCATAATGCCACGAACGGCATAATTCTGGCAGTCGACATGCCAGAGGGACGGGATACCATACAGAGGGACCTGGACAAGCTGGAGAAGTGGGCCCATGTGAACCTCATGAGGTTTAACAAGGGCAAGTGCAAGGTCCTGCACC
>NW_008824536.1:1208679-1209419 GCF_000699105.1 Pygoscelis adeliae | reverse complement strand
TTCTGCTCTGGTGAGACCCCACCTGGAGTCCTGCGTCCAGCTCTGGAGCCCTCAGCATAAGAAAGACACGGACCTGTTGGAGCGGGTCCAGAGGAGGGCCACGAAAATGATTAGGGGGATGGAACACCTCTCCTGTGAAGAAAGGCTGAGAGAGTTGGGGTTGTTCAGCCTCGAGAAGAGGCGGCTTTGGGGAGACCTTATTGCAGCCTATCAGTACTTAAAGGGGGCTTATAAAAAAGATGGCAGCAAACTTTTTAGCAGGGCCTGTTGCGACAGGACAAGGGGGAATGGCTTTAAACTAAAGGGGGGTAGATTTAGACTAGATATAAGGAAGACATTTTTGATGCTGGTGAAACACTGGCACAGGTTGCCCAGAGAGGTGGTGGATGCCCCATCCCTGGAAACATTCAAGGTCAGGTTGGACGGGGGTCTGAGCAACCCGATTTAGTTGACGATGTCCCTATCAGTGTCATGATACTGTCTTTAAATATGAAGTAGAATGAATATGAAGTAGAGTAGAGAGGAAGACTAGCTACTATTTACACAATGTACACACGTTGCTCAAATTACCCTAAAAAGACTCCAGACTGCTGCAGATGAAAAAAAATAGCTTTGCTTTAAAAAGTTTCTCACCATGAGGTTGCTTATTCTTGTGAGCTGCTCTGAAATGAAGAAAGCCTAAAAACTAGCTGATCAAGATGAGAATGGGTGTATTTTGCTCTGAAGAATGGGGGAAGAGG
>NW_008824536.1:1170845-1208549 GCF_000699105.1 Pygoscelis adeliae | reverse complement strand
AAGACAAGTGACTTCACAGGGAACATGAAGAGTGACTTAGAAGTCCTCAGAAATTGGAAGTAGGAGAAGAAAGGACTACAGTGGGGACAGCCTGCCCTTAGAGAGACAGCAGGACCAGTGTTCCTGTATGATGTCTGCAAACTTTTAAGTACTATATCCATGGAAGTTATACACGGTTTCTATCAAAAGTTCAGAATACTGTGAAGACCAAAAGTTTTACAAAACTGATGTCCAATTATGGGTCAAACTTTAAAGAGCACATGATGGATTTCTAGATCTCAATAGGTTTCCAAGAGTTCGCCTTAGTAGGAAGTAGAAGGGGAGAAAGATAAGAGTATAGTAAAGATCTGAAAATGAGGGGTTTTAGAAACAGATATGAAACCTCCTGAAAAACTGTATCTGCAAAAATGTTCAGCCAAGAACCTCAGTGATCACAACTTGTTGAAGCGTTATAATTGAGCTTGTGAATAGGATGACAGGATTGCCCCATGAAAACAAGCACAATGTTTTTGGGAAAAAATCCCTGAAACTATCAGAAGGTCTTTTTGGTTTTTACTCACAACATTTGTTTCAATTATAGCCCATACGACTGTGCCTAAAACTCATTAAATAAGTTATTCTTTCTTATTTTACTGAAAACCTTGTCTAACTTGCAAGGCAAACTGACAGACTGCTGATTCTGCAGAGGCAACAAATCAGTATCAAGAAAGATGCCCTCCTGGAGGATATGCTTAGGGAGCAAAAGCACTACAAGCCTGAGCAAAACTTGCTATCAGTTTGTAAAGAATTATTGTCAGTGCTTGCACTGGTGGGTTTTGGGGAAGAAATACATCTTGTCCCTCCTTATAGTCCTACAGTGAGCATAGACAAGCTCTTTTTCATAGGTGATAGCCATTCATCCTCTAACCTGGTGTACCTCCTCTTCCTCCTGTGGCTTCACAGCAATTCATAGCCTTACATGGCGTAACACAATTTGTACTTACACACAGATTTGTAAGAAACCCACAAATGGTTCCTGGTGGTATTTATTAGCTCCTCATATTTCTTGTGTGAGTTACTGGCATCTATACTTAAAACAGCAGCTGCTGGGCTAGCAAACCTCCTACTTTCTCTCTGGGAGAACACTTTTAATCTCTCATGAGAATAGCCTTATAAAATATACTATGTGTACTGATAAAAACAGAGAGTCTACACAATCATACAGAAGAAAGGGATTGAGCTTGACTTCATGTAAGGGTCTTGTAACTCTCAGCACATTGTTTACAGGAAGAGTGAGTGAGTAGGAGTGGTCCTGCTTCCAGAGAAGAGATACAGTATAATACATTCAGCAGAGACCGATTAAAGACTGGCTTCCAGGTGCTACTGCATTATAAATAGTTATCTTTATGATAGTAATTTATTACTGTAAGCTAAATTGACATATGCCTGAACAGAAATTTACTCAGTTAAAAAAATGTTGGGGAAACCAGCTGATTTCACCAGGAAAGGATGCAGGTTGGGGGTATTCTGAAATATCTCAGAGTAAAAATACAGACTGTGCATTAAAAAAGGATGCGATTGTACCATTTCTGTGTGGAATACCACACACTGCACGCAAAAGAAACATCACAAGGGTGGAACAGTATGGCACAAGTACAGTGTTATTAACCTGAAAATGTCTGTGAACTATGTATGTGAAATACTAGCATCAAGAAGATACTTAAAACAGATAGGCTTTTTGTCAACATATGAATTATTTATAGCATAGAAAAAGTTGTTATTATGTGCATATGAATTTTATTTGGACATCAACTATTACTTTACTACTCTGCTTAAAATTCTGCCTGCACCTACAGCTGCATTATCCATTTTTATTATTCACAGCTGCCAGCAGTCCTTGTCGGAGTAATACATCTGTGAACCACTCCTAGTACCGAAGCAACTGAAATGGCAGATTCAGCTTTCAGCTCTAAGAAGAGAATTGCACAACCAAATAGGCAGCATATAACAAGACATGCCTGGAGCTAGTGTGCTGAAGTTATGAAGGAAGTTAAATGAAAGGCTGGGAAAGTACATGAATTTCAAATTAAATGACAGACTGAACACTACAGTATGACCCAATCTGCTCCCATAATTCTCCTTTTCCTTATTTTATCATTACCGGAATTTTCTTATGACTTAGCTGAGTCCTATTATTATACCTAGCCTTGCGTCTTCCAAGAAAACATCAGGGTCCTCTACTAAAATGAATGGCAAAACTTCAACTGTACAAAAAAACTGTGGAGTGGGATTAAGATGTCAGCATAGATCTTTGATAAAAATGTAACCACAGGATCTCAAACATTAAGACTGAGAGATACCAGCAGGTAAGGGAAACAACCTTCTTGGGTAGGTTGTCAAGCTTACTATGAAACCCCTTGCCCTCAACCAACCCTCCCTCCCACTCCAATAATTATCTCAAATCAGCAAGATAGTGATAAACAATTTGGCTTGTGAAGTTGACAGGTCTTCAAAAAAGCCGCTATTTCTCTGTCTACAGTCTTGTTTGTTTCATTGCTGTCTTAATGACAGTGTTCTGTTCTGGCAATTTAACAGCTGCTTAAATAGTACCTATGTGACCTGGCAACTTAAAACCTACCATCGTCATTATTTTCCTCACGTAAGAAAAATAAAGTGAACATTTCTGAGGTACAAATCTATTCATCACATAATTCTATAGTTTACAGAAGCTGCTCACATGATCCTGAACAAGCTTTGTATGTTTTGCAAACTTCTATCATACTCCTTTTGCATCCTTGCCTGTAGTATTTACTGCACAGTAATATCTGGATTTTATAACTAGTGAAATTCCTTGGACGTAAAACTCTTCCCCTTCCAAAATTTGTGTCTTTTCAAGTTCAAATGTATCAGCTTGTAAGCACCCAATGCTTGCAGTTTATCACAAATTCCCATCCTCAGGGTTCATTAGAGAATTCAGAAGTTATTCCAAAATTCAGTGAAAACACTATATTTGTCTATGGACTTCAACTTCTTTAAGTTTTCTGAAAAGTTCTGCTTCTGAAGCTTTCCAAGGCAATTGGAAAAGAAGGGATATATAGTTATAGCAAATATGTTAGTTTAAAACTGCCTTGACAGGAAAAGTCTTAAGCCTGGAATTTGTCTGCACTTAAGAACAGCAAGAAGTAAGGTAATGATTCAGGTTTTTAATTTCTTTAAAACCATTATTATTTTGGGCATGAGGAAATAAATTAGAAACAGACTTATGTGGTCATTTCTTTGAAGAACCAATATTACACACTGCTCTGTAAATTTGTAAACACAGTTCTAAAAATGCATTCAATTCACTTTATAGCTTATATATTGACTGACTATAGCTATATACATGTGCATTTTTCCATTAAAAAGGCAACATTTTATCATATTTTCAGTATCACAGTATCACCACAGGAACTTTCTAAACAAAATAATTACATTCTTTCAAACTCATGATGGGTACTGCAAGGAGTATAAAAGTAGTATTATCTTGAGACTTTTTTGGTAATTTATTTTTTAGCAAATATTCTCTAAACCCACTATGAAGCTTGTACTGCTAACCTCATTCTGTCTTCCAAAAGGGTATTTCCCTGGAAAATTGCATAATCTTAAATAACAGATGAACAAAGCAAGCTAAGTAAAAACCTTTGGAGGGATTCAGTTCTTATACTATTCTAATTAAAAATTTTGCAAGCAGCTTAAACAAAATGTATAGTGACTCTCAACTGACAGACCCACTTTGAAGAAGGAAGTTAGTTCAAAGATGAGGAATAAGATTGGTAAAAGGATTAGAGGGCACAACACAGAATTTAAACTGCAGTAGGGTTATAAAATTGACTATGGGCTTGAGATTAAATTTGTTAAAGCCATTAATGCTGGAGACTCCACTAAGCCTAACGGAGTTTGGATCCATCTCTGTGTAAGAAAAGGTAACTTCTTACACAACGACTTCATTCTGAGTATGTGCAATGGTTCAAGCCACTGGAGCCATTTGAAAGAAGGTGAAAGTTGGCTCATAATGTCTGGTCATGCAGCAGTTGTCGTGAAGAACTTGAAAAAGAAAGTATGCAGTTTGATCAGATTTTTATCTTTGGTAGGCAGAAAAAAATTTAATTCAATTGCACCTCTACTGTGGAGATCCTACGAATGACTAAACATAGGCTTAATGCTTTCCGTTTCCGTCTTCCTATTATGCACATGTGTCAGAGCTTGGGTGATGTCTTCCCTTTCCTCACTACTTCTCTTTCTGTCAGTCTTCCAGGCAGGGTTGATGATCCTGATAACATTCCTGAGAAGAGGTCTTACCAAGGAGTACTGCATTTAGATTTGATTTCTACACTGAGGGACTGGAAGAAGGAAACAAGAGTAAAAGAGAGAATAAGAAAGAACACACAAGGGAGTGACATCCTACTGAAACCCCAGGATCTGAATTCTGCAGATCTACAGAAATCTAAATCAGGCTGGATATATACTACTGAATGAAATAAAAGTTAATAATCCATGTATTAACTTCACTGAGACATCTGCACCTATCATGCCTTCAGGAAAATAACCTTTGAATATTTGTTCAGGATGACATTTAATAGTATAATAAAAAAACACAAAACGACCACCACAGCTATAATTAATCATGAGAAAAATTACAAGACCATCGGTCTACTAGTCTTCATGGGTATTACACTATTCTCAACTAATGTAAAGCTCATACAATAATTATCAGATATATTCCACCAAGTCACGATCTGCAGATACAGATTTTTGTGATTAGGGAAATATAAATTAACGATGATGTAACAACACCTTCATTTTATAGTTATTCCATGACTCCTGGAAGCTTGGGGAGATTAATTATTTACAGAAGAATTATGTGAAGGTGTATACCCATGTATGGGACTATGGGACTACTTTTTTTTTTTTGGTCAGACGGCTTCATATGAAGATATTTCCTCAGGCAGAAATGGATGAGAAGCCTATCAGTGCCCGCTGCTTTCCTACTCCTGTATTTCCTGGCTTGCTAGTCTAAATGCATAAATGGAGCATGGGAAACCAGCCAACAGTTACCACTGGAGACTTGGCGTCATGGTGTATGCTATTGGGTCACATTTGTTTTCTCCTTCTTATATCAGCAATGTGAACAGTTCGTGAAGACCCAGACTCCACACAAATGAAGAAAAGACCTTACTTTTTTGGATACTAAACATAGAAGAGTACGTTATGGAGACTCATGATTAAGTACATTTATTAAATATATTCAAAAGACTGAGAAAGACATACTAAGAATAATTATATGCTTTAAATCACAACATCCTTTTGTCTGAATCAACGAAGCAAAATCAGGGATAATCGTAAAGACACTACAGTAACAGGCTCTGCTCCCCTCTTTGTATGCCTGTCGACCATGGAAAACATCTTACAGCTCCCAAGTTCCAGATCCAGCTGGTCTGTATCTGTCCTGAGCAGAAGCAAAAGGAGTCAATGCTTTCAAGTTCCTACTCGTACATGGACGATGGAGTCCTACTATGAAGTCTGTTTTGAGGACACAGAGGGCAAGGTGAAGGCAGGCTGTATTAATGTAGATCCACTGATGTGGCAATCTCCTAAGTGCAGATATGCTATGCTGCAGTTATTTTCAAAAAAGAAAACAAAAACCACACACACATTCTCTTAATCTTTTTTCCACTGCAAGTGTTTCTTTCCTAAAAGGACTGATGTATCAGCATCAGAGAAGCAACCAATCACTGGAAGTGTTTCAAGAGTTAACTGGGTATTGAACTCTGCATCTCAGCACCTCACCAAAATAGCACATTCTGCGCTTGGGGCACAACGTGTGGACTTTCTTTTCCATAGACCATTGCTATAGAGCTGGGTAACTGATATGTTTTAATCTACTATGCTACCTTTTTTAAAATCTCAAGTGTCTGCAGTAAAAAATGAGAGGAATCTGTTGTATGACTACTTCTTACTATGGAAAATTTAAAATTATGCATTTTATAGCCATGGAACATTTTTCAGCAGAAGATTCTTTTCAGGTACTTAAATATTTAATAGACTAACTCCTCTCTGCAGCAGTTGTTCAGTAAGCTGCAGTTTTCTTGTAATTGGGAAGCTAAAGGTATGGCTGAAATTCATGGATTTTCAGCATTACAAACAAGTTTGCTTGCATTTTCCTTTTAGAGATAGATAAGGGAACTGTATTTAGGAAGATTTGTTTGTGTTTTGTTTGGGTTTTTTTAAACACACACGATTCATATCAAGTGTGCTAAAAACACAACTCAGGATTATAACGGCAGTATCAGAGTGATAGGCTCCAAGTCACAGTTTAGGGCCATAAAGGTCACCCAACCACATAGCCTTACCTTCTGTATGTCACAGTCCATTAATATTTTGTCCAGGAACCTTTGCATTGAAGACAATAACTTCTGTTTGGGCAAGATTTATCTAGAAAATGGAGAGCTTCCCACATGGGTAAATGAAGTGCAAAGAAAATTTATTACTCTGTACACTTCTGTTATTGTGAATTTTTACCAACTGTAGAAATCATTATATTTGCCTTTGGTTATGGACAAGATGCCATTTAGCTTATCTGCAGGAAGGAAAATATGGGAGGGCATGAGTTTTAAGTATCAGATCCACAGCTTGCTTCCCCGCCCCCCCAGCCCCAAATAAAATTTCCTCACTAATATTCCAAGGCTGAAGCTTTGGTTTTAGCTGCTCAGGTTAGAAATGCATTTCATTCCTGCAATAGCTGTTGTAAACTAATTTTTATATCTGCTTCAAAGAATTAGGTGCTTCTCTGCTACTGAAGGTCACTGAAGTTTTGGTGTCTGGCTTACTTAAGCATTTTTTCAAAAATGCTGCCTAAACACACTATTCACAGTGCAAAATAATAAGACACAGTGTTATTGTTTGGATCATTTCAAGGGTGGGATTCACTAACCATCTTGAAGTCTGAGTGCAAGTTTCCTTGAAGTAAGGTCTATCTGGACACAGCACTTCAGACTAGGTTAATCTCCAGCACTGAGAGTGAGTTCACATTCATCACAAATGCTATCTGGATAATCAAGCTATTTACTCAACAGGTATCAACAGTCACAGGACTCTTACCACCCTATCACTATAGTAAACACTCCTCCCTCCACTCCCCACTGCCGTGTGCACAAGAATATACAAGAAAGAATCTCCTTCAAGAACAGATTGAGATCATTAAAACATAATGACGATTCTAATTAATTTCTTACTTCTGCCCCAAACCCCCACACTGCACTTACTTTTCCAGATAAAGGTCCCCATATACTAATCAGGAATATTTCAACAGCTAAAACAGTTACAGCGACCTTCAGGATTAGTTTGTGGGAAACTCAGCAAGGAATGAGAAATGGATTTAAATCAAGACTAGTTTATTGCAACAGAAGGCAAAGACCAAACTGTTGGTATTTCTGCCTCCCTAATATCCCTTATGAAGGCGGGGGGGGTGGTGGTGGTGTGGGAATCAGACCTGTCTGCCTTGTAATGAACCAACTGTTTTTGATCAGCAGAGTAAGATTTCATCTACTGTAGGGATGAATATGAAAAAACAGAAAAATGAAATTTGACAAATTAGATCTCATGGTTCAGGAGGTAAAAATCCCAGAACAAATCAATAAAAGAATGCCCCTACAATGCACCTCCTACTCATGGCATCAAGCTGTCATTTGTTTCTTTTGGGTAATACTGAAATTGATTGGAACTGAGTGTAGGATGCGCTCACCAGAATAAGATATCTGTAAACAAAAGATTTTTATTTCATTATAGAGCTGTTAGACCTGGAACACTGGACAAATTCCAATCTGTGTAATTACATTCTGTCTACCTAAATTCTCTCTGCAGCCTTAATTGAAAAGGATGTTTTTCTTCATTTTGTCTCCTACATTATGGTTCCACCACAGAAGTGTCTGCACTTGAATGAAATGTCTTTTTATAGTCAGCATAAAGGACAACTTGGGATGCAAGGATAGAACAGAGTTGTTACAAATGTAAAAGTGACAGAAAACTTTCTAAGTGGTCATTATAAGGACCTTTTAGACTCCCCTCTGGTGAAGAAAAACAGGAAAACATATGCTTCTCTTGGTATGTCTGAAACCAGTTAAGATTTCTCCCCCATTTTCTAAATAAATCATCAAGTATCTCAAAAAATCTTACTCTTTCTCTTGTTGAGTGCTAAAGCAACTAGTGTTAGCCTGTCATAATAATACTGAAGAATTCACACTTATTTTATTCTTAATGATCTCTATTATTGTGTGTGATGATTAATTGTATTAAAGTTAAAAATTGCACACAAAACCTAACCGATCTCATTCTTAATAAGTAATGTACTACTTGACTTGCTAAATACTTATATTTAGGTAAAACTAGCAACAACATAATCTTACTTCAAATTAGCTAAATATCTTCCCCTTCTCACTCCCCTCAATCTGAAACAGGTGGCCAAAGCACCGGTTTACTTTGCAGAAGTTACACAACGAGACTGTAGAGTGTTCTCACTCACTAGTACTACAGATGTTCAACAAGTTTTTTGCCCTAGTTGAAAAGAAACTATGGAAAAGAAAAGTGAGGTGTTCCCCATTTCCTGGTGAGAGGTTGCACAAGTATATTCGCATACGCAATCCCTGAGATCCTAGACTCCTTCTAAGACTAAAGCTCAGAAAGAAAAATTGCTAAATCAGTTGCTGTAATATAATGCATATCTTTGTATGCTTTACAGCACACAGCAGTATCAACTATAAACAATTTACTCATTTATTACAAAGCTGCCAACAGCGAAGCAACAGATTTCTCACAAATCATAAAGCTGAATGTTTTAACTGTCTTACGTTATTGATATATCTGTGCATGTGTGTTTGTATATATATATAAAAAAGAATGTATGAATATATAAAAACTTGTCATCAGTAACTAGTCATATAAACTGGAATATATGTAACTGAAATGTTAAGCGTAAGCATAGGAATTTAAAAATTTGTCTAATTTAACCTCCATGCTACAATGCAATTAAAAAGCAAAAAAATTGAAGCTTTCTTCACTTAGCATTCAAATCTCTTCGTAAAACAATATGATACAGTTTCTTCCTTTAATTATGTTAAAGACCTGATTTGTGAGCAAGGTCTGGCATTTCATCTTGCAAGGGTACTTAAATCTTACATAATTCTCACTGAGACTAAACAGACAATGTGAGTACAAGGACTTTTCTGTTTACAGAGTGAAACAACTTGATCTGACTGCAGGCTACTGCAAAATCTGCCATTTGTTACACTAATCAATGCAAGAAAGAAAAGGACCTTTAAAAAACAATATAGAAAGAAATAGGAAAAATAAAATACAGTACACTTCCGCTTCAAATTGATTTGTTGCCTTTAAAAAACACAAAATGCAAATGCAAGAGGTTCAGCAAACGCAGAAGTTCAAGAATAACTTAAGCACATATTAAACACAACAGAATCCCATTATTTCCTTGACTGATTTATGACCATAGGTATTCCAACATATCCCCAATTCTCTGTAAACACATCGGAATAAAAAGACTAAATAATGAAACTATAAATACCAATGTTTAATTTGACTCAATATGGTTTCCAGCATCACAGGATGGTTAACGCCTCACAAACATGAATGCATTCATACTCGCAACATCCCTAAAATGCTCTCATACCTCATAATCTCATCACTACACTTCTGGGAATTTCACCATACCATCAAAACATGATTAAAGGCAGCCATCCTGTGAATTATTCCTTACTCAAAACGCCTGCCATCAGTCATTGCCACTAAGGGGTCAGAAGCAAGGCAGATGATCACTCTTTTTTGCCAGCATTTATGAAGATGAAGCTGGCCTTAATCAAGATGATTAACAACTCTCTTTGAAATGGTGGGAAAGGCAGCAAACATTCCACAAGGTTCTCTTCAGTCTTTTTGGCTAGAAAGAATGTGGTTAGGACACAGGAACCCAAGGAACAGCTTTGCAGTAAGTGAATATAGGGAGGAAAGAAAAGTCTAAGGATATTCAGGATCCAGTGAAGAAGGCAGGAAACAGCAGGGCGCAGACAGCAGCTCTTCGTCCCAATCTAACAGGACTGATAAGCCAGATGGCAACTGTAAATAGTGTATCACAGAACTTTAGAGAGAAAATAAAATTCCATTGCAGCTGGAAGCAGGTTTACAGAAAACTAGTGTGAAGGCCAAAGGGACAGTGAAAGGTATTGTTCTCATGAGGAGAAAAATGACCTTTGTTGCAGCAAGCTGCTCAGCACTTCAACCCAGCTTTGTTCTATTTTCAGTGTCCTCAAAAACTCCAACTCTTTGACATTCCTCCTGTATGTGGGGTGGCCTCCTACTTACCCTACTAAATTTAAAAAGCTGATAAAGAATAAATAACACAAACATCAGAAAATATACACTGTATTTTTAAATGACAGTGGAGGGTATAAACTTCGAACATAAATTATGCAGCATAGTGAACAAATCCAGATCAGTGCTGGCTTCATTAGTAGCAATATTAGCATACTGCTACTTTAGACATAGCTGCTGCAAGCACATGAAGAGTCTCCATGTCTGCTGTCGCAGTCATCTGCTCAGAATGGCTACATTTCACAAAATATAAAACCAGTACATCCAAAGAGAAGAGTACTACTCCTAGGGTGGAATTCGGTAACAGAAGAGAGAGCACTGATATAAGAGAGTTCCTTTGTTTTCAAATACCAAGTGGCCGTTACCGTCTTTAGAGGATGCCAGAAGTCAGTGTTATTATGGAGACCTCTGAATCATTCTGAATTACGTTAGAAGTCTTGTAACTATCATGTAACCGTAACACCCGTCTTTTCACTCCAAGTCCCTGCTCCTCACATCTAGCTGAAGATTCAGCTCTCCATAATTTTCATATTTTCCTGTCTTATCTTTAATCTAGCACTATCTAAAGAACAGGATGACAATTAACGCAATCCTACATTTATAATACAGCTTCACCAGAATAAGCAGCTGAAGTTCAAGTAGAAATGACAATTATGTAACCTGTAATTACTATTTCTGCCCTTAATCAGAAACATAGTTCTGAGATACTGGTCAGTGTAACAACATTGACAATAAAACTAAAAGGGATTATAATATCCAAGAGAGTTAACTCTGATTTCAGATGTCTGAGCCTACACCTGTAAGATGTCCTGGCTATCAGCTGCCTAGACAGTTAGCCTTGTAGCACTAGCTTAGATGCAGCAGGTGCAGCCCACACTACTTGAAGAGTACAATGGACTTGCTGTGGGGTATATGGCAGTTAGTAGTGCCGAACTAGTGCAAACTTTCCACCTTCCTCTATCAGTAAGAGACTGTAGCAAGTTTTTAAACAGTCTCACCCTTCCCCACCCCAAAAGGAGCTCAAAATACGCACTAGCCATCATAAAAAAAAATACGTATGGCACTCAAGCAAGAAACAGACCTCTTAAACTTTTTCGCCAGTGCTGCCAGTGGCTTGGTAAGTGGTTTTGGATGCATCACTGCAACTCCTAGGTGTTTCCAGACTCTGTCTTCCCTGATTATAACATATATACTGCAGTACAAGTGTTGTGTTCTAATATTAGCTTACCCAGACACCATGTTTAATGGGAACCAGCCAGCGTCACTAGGTGCTACCATCATGCAAGTAACTAAAATCAGTAAGAATACAACACCAAAAGTTGCATGCCTTTAACAGGGCTAGGAAGGCATGTTTCTTTCTAATATGCCAATTAAGCCAGCAGAGTGAGCTGACATTTAATCCATTCTGTCTCTGGTTCAGTAACTCTAACAGATGCAAAGATTATTTTAAGGAATACTGGGAAATGAAAAATCTCCGCTTCTTCTCTAGAACGCACACTTCTTGCATTTACCTAGGCAAAGTATCCAGAAATGGATGGGTTAATGCACAATATCAATGCTTGGAACATTTAAGTCACAGAGCTCTCTCTGATCTTTCATTTGGTCTGCTATTGAAAAAGCAATCACCTCACCCTACGCAAGATACAAATGAAACAGAATTTGACATCACGTTAGAAAGGATTCAATTCAGTTAGATACAATTTGGTATCAGAACTGCAAACCACGATCTACAAAGCTGCAAATAAAGAGAAATTCACTGTAAAGGTTGTTCACTTAGAACAGATTTCAAGCAGCTAAGCTCTCCAAGACAGCATCCTGCTTACTACAGGTTAATCTGGAGATATGGATCCAAGGTCATCATGTTCTTTTAATGACCTGAACTCACCAAATATTAAACATTATACAAAGCAACACAGGCCACTGCTGTGTTGATGACCAGACTATTCCACTTCGATCAGCATGGGGTCCCATATAATTATGAAGGAGCTTAAACCTGTTTACCAGATTACTTTAATATAAAACACAACTTCTCAGCCACATTATACCTGAAACACTGTAGTGCCACATTTTTTTTTTTTTCCCAGAAATAATTTATCAATTCCCAAATGCTGTATTTTGAAGCTAGAAAGGATAATTAAAGCTGCTGCTTACATAGTCTCTTAAGTCTCTGTATCATCTTTTCTCCGTGCTGGAGATCAAACAGGATCCTCTCCCCTTAGGTAACTAGGCTACAGAAAGGACCAATGCTTTCTTGACTAGCATACCACATGGTCATAAGAACAGAATGAACATATTAGCAATAGCAGTGTTGGCTGACTTCTGATTGCAGGGTCACTGCTGCCTGTGAGGGTGTGGAAGGCAGAGAGGACTTTGTATTTAGCTCTAACAGCTTCTCTTATTCTAAATAATTTTACTTCAAACACTAGAAATTTGTTCTGGCGTTTAATGAGATGCAATGGAATTTGGATATCTCATTTTAATAAGCAACTTTTCAAAGCACACTTGTATTTAGGGATTTGATAGAAACCATTTTGATTCTGAATTTACAGTTCCCTGATTGTTGACTAACTATGTGTCATTAATAAGACAATAAACCATTTTGATCCTGATTTGATTTAAACCATGTAAATTGAAGTTCCTGTAATGAGTATCTACGCACCATCAATTTCTGAGTAACACTCTTGATGGCCTCAGATTAATCATCAACAAAAATAAGTCACTAGGAAGTGAAAATCCTCAAAACTAAGTACACAAGTTTAGTAAGACTGGATTTTGGTTGATGAGTTTGGGAACAGAGCTTGCAAGAATCAACTCGATGCTGTTACAGTTAAATTATTTTGTGGCCTTGAATGAAGTGGAAGGTTATCATTTGTCCTAATCAGAATTTTGCCTAGTTTGCGCACTACTAAATCCAGAAAAATAGTTCAAACTTTTGTGTTAATGCTGTATTATGAAATCCATGTTTGCTAATTCTTGCCTGCAAATGGCAGTTGCACACTATAGAGGCTGCTGAGGCAGCAGAAGCCCTTGTATAAGAGCATACAGGTTTCCTGTTCTAGCAAGGCTCTTTGCTTGATTCCAGATTCAGGAACTAAATACTAAGGGAAGAATTCTACTTTTAGATTAGAAAAAACAACTAACCAATCCCCTAGGCCCTCCAGCACGCTGTCCTCCTAACTTATTACTTTCAGGAGATCAGGTATCCCCACATCCTTCCCTTCCCGTGATGTCTAAAGGCAGGCATGAAACTCTCACAACGACTTTTTTGAGGGCTGCCATTCACAAATGAACACGCATTTTATTTAAATTCCCCGTCCCATTATGATAAGTAGGCAGAATGACAAAACCATGGCCTATCTAAAGTTCAAGCACAGTCCTGACAAATACTTCTTTCAAAAGCTGCCGCTGAGTTCATTTACAAATTGTACTGATTTGGAACAGATTTTTTTCCATATTCTACCCAGTTTTTTAGTGAACAGGTATGGCTTTGGAGAATCAAATCAACTGGTCTTTGAATCCAAAGGAGAATAGGACAATGCTAATATGAACCAGGAGGCAACATGCAGGTTTCACCAAGTAATGCATGTGACCAAACAAAGCTGCAGATAGCACCCGAACCTCTAGAGTTCAGTGATAGAATTCATGCAAAAGGACCCACTCAGAAATTGAAAATGTATCCATGAAAATATGTGGGTGTGTTCACATTTTTTTAATGATTTACTAAGAATTTTATACACTGGAAAGTTCACAAACCCTTGGCAATTTCCAAAATTTGCTCCTAAATGAGTTAAAATTTAGCAATTACTACTACATAAAGAGCCTTTTAGGTCTTTATATAATTATGTTATATATATTTAGTTTGTATCTACGTCATTCCCATGCAATGAGTGATAGTACTTCAAAGAGCATTTCTTTACCATTCTCCAAATTCATAAAGCTAGTTCAGATTATTTTTTCTGAAAAAATTACAATTCAGATCCATTTTCACCATCACAGAATGAGTCCACCCATCTACTATTTAATATACAATTTGACTCCCATAATAATATTTCAAAATGCCAACAGAGAAGACATATTCCTCACTACTACTCTGGAAAGCAAGTATCTAATCTGAATTTCTGCCAGATAGTTCTAAAATTGGCTGTTTGTGAACAGCAGATAATTTTTAATTAACTCCCAACACTACATGAAGCTGAATTCTTCACTACTTAGGCGTTTCTAAATAGGTCTGCATTACAGCCTCAAACACAAGAATTGTGATCAGAAATCCGCTATCAGCTCCTTAAAGAGCAGAACAAGCTACTTAATATTCTGGTGCTCCTGCAGTTTGATTTAATCCTCAATGAACTGTAGGAATGACAAAATATTAATTATGGACCTATTTTGCTTCATTATTTATGCTTCATCCAAAAGGTAATGTTTAAGAAACAAACCCCTCATGGTTAATTCTCTGTCATCTTTTTGCTAATTACCACAGCAGGAGGGATGCGCATTTAAACCAAATCAGCTGACTCCTACTGTTTGCAGCCTCTCAAACGTGTTCTGCTTGTAAGCTGTACTTAAAGCAGGTATAAAGGTCATATTTGTGTGAACTCACACTCCCAACACTGAAATATTTTATTATTTTTAATTTCAATTACAATCTCTCTCTCATCTGGATTTAACTTCATTATAAATGAAGTCTGTACCTCCTCTCAATGAAGAAATCTTTCTAACATCCTTCTCTGCAGAAGTATCTAACCAGGGTATCTTGTTTTGTATGAAATGGATGAGTCCATAGACACATACTCAGGGAGATGCATATTGTTCACCAGCTAGTGCAGTTACTCAGAAGCTGCAACGGAAGGCTGAGCTTCTCCAGGGAAAGCTCAATACAGGGGACTGACTCATCAAGCTACTTGGAAACGTCCCTTGGAGGAGTCTCTCTCTCCTGTTTCTATTGGATGCTGTGGAGACCAGCTTCACAACACAGACCAGTAAAATATCCTCAATCTACTACCACTTCTACACATTCACCCATCACCCATAGACTGCCTACACCTGGGGACAAGGACTCTGTGCACTGATGGAACTATCCACCAAGTGAATATAGCTATGGGTTTAGACAGTAAGGATATTAAATCTGACAGGAAATGGATACAAATATTCATATAGACACCAATGATATGGATGCAGTCCTTTTCCTAGCAATTGTCTTTAAGCTTAATTAATACCAAATTTTTCCCCTCTTTTTTGAGAGCCAAAGTAACAGGCCACAATTTTAGAGAAGAACAACAAAGGCACACACAGTGCAGCATAATTCATCCCATAACATTAACTCCTTTCTTTAGGGAACAAGAAAGCATCAAAACAATGAACTAGCAATATGCCAGAAACACGAGCAGCATCACATCATTTTAACACAACTGCAGTACCTCTTAATTGGACCTTAATTCACAGTTGAAACATTAATGCTTTTGCTCCCCACTGCTGTAAAACTTAATAAAAAGGATTTTGCTTCTTTTCTTCCCACTTATAAATATTCTCTCTACTTTTTGAATCAAACAATTGATCTAGTGATACCTTTGCAGGGACATTTAATGAAAAAAGTCTGCTTCATTCACAGCTATCTGAAAAGGCAAATAAGGAATGAAGGTTTAATTTTTTTTTCCCTTGGTCAAGTTAAAACAATAATTGCTATAACTTTGAACAGTTCTGTAGCTTCTTTATGTTAAACTGCTTGCAAATAGTTGACAGAGACCTGTCAAAATAATGCACTTGGTTACTAAATTATACTGTTTGACTGCAATAAGTATACATAACACAAAGACGATTAGTTCCACAAGTGGCTATCCTGCCTCTGCACCACGTCCAAGCAAGTGGCAGAAAGAATTCTTGGTTAATGCTTTCAAAAAACTTAGCAGCTATGATGGGCTATCTCAGAGCCCAAGACAAAGTTCATGAAGTCTTTTCCCAAAGTACAGCAAGCAACAGGGTTAAAACAAACAAACAGAAACCCCCACACTACTTTTTCCAGAGAGCACCTACCTGTGAAGACAGAGTTGAAGATTAAAACAAAATTAAGCACCAAGAAACCCCATGATATGGTCAGTACTGCTGAATGGCAGTTTTACAATATCACTGAAGTGTTTTGCAATTATTCCTGTCGAAGACTACAAGCTAAATCTTTGGCTGATATTGATGCACACATGAGCATTATTTATAAATTTCCCCTGAAAACCTAGGAGAATTCCATTAGTTGTTTAAGAAACATACTCTGGAACTTTAAACTTTACACAGCAAACTTGACAGCAAAGAACAAACTTGTGCGTCCACGTGTATATGTGAGTATATATATTTATGCATGCATGTATGTATATATATTCTATATATATACACGTATAAAATAACACATTCACATACATATACTGGACATTACCTTTAACTGTCCTTTTTTGTCTGTCTGCATTTAAATACATTCCTTTTGAAGCTTGTATCCAAGCCTCTTATTGTAAGCATTGATTTCATCGAAGAAACTACAGACTTGCAGAGATATATTCATATTGATAAGCCCCTCAAGCTGCTGTCCTTTGTAAGCAACCAGCACAAACAGGCACACACGGAACATCTCATCATTATGCTACAGATGTGCACTAGGGGAACACAAGGAAAGTGAAAAGCAGTATTTTCTTTTCCTACTACACAAATTATCAGTGTCTCCCAATACTCTGTAAGTTTATACTAAAACCAGGATGTGCCCTAGTTAATCATTTGCAACTCTGAACACATCAGCAATGTTACTAGCAGCATTAGTATTAATTATGTCTAGAGAAAAAAATAATTATGATGTATTTATTCTAATTCAATCTTTTTGTTTATATTCAAATCTTTCCATTTGAACACAAGACAACCGCTTTCTAAACTCTGTGCCTAGGTAAGGCATATCATAAAACTGACCAGACGAAGTGCCTGGGTGAAAAACGGCATTTTTCTTGTTAATGTTACAGTGGCCCTACAGTTGATTCTCTCCTCATATACATACAGGCAAAACCTCACATATTTTTTCCCTATTCTTCCTAATAGCCATATGCTACATGCATACAAAATGAGGCAGATTTCCCTTTTGGAGTTACAGCTGTTCAGTGTTGCTTTGTGCATCTCTTGTATTTGATTTGGAAACAAACTCAACTCAAGCCTACCTGGCTTGGAAACCAATGCAAGCTAGAAGCATCTACTGGGTTTTGCACTGGATGGTTACCACAGAGACAAGATTCACAACAACAACAGACACAGCATTTAGTGGCTGTAAAAAATGCCTGTTGCTGCTGAAGCATATGACAAGATCCATGTCTCCACATATTTTTGTTGGCACAACAGCCACTATCTAGAAATGATGCTGCAGGTAGTATAGCTTTGTTCCACTCCACTAGTTCAGTCGCAGGAATTCCACTGTGGTTTAAAATTATCCAGTCTTTGAGTGTGGAACTTACGGAAACAAGGATTTTTAGCACCAACAGTCTCACCATCAGCAGACTACATGAGCTATGCCACAGGATCTTAATCTGTCTTGGTGAGATGTTGGGAACTGTGCTGATGGCTCAGGATTACAGAGCACAAACAGATCCCAGAAGTGACCTTTGGTGGGTGGGACTACGCAGCACTAAGGTTTGAAAAGGGGAAAAATAAATGAAATTGCTACATCACAAATAAAGTTTGGCATACAATAGTGGCTCTCACTCCAGGACTACTCTCATTAAATTGGGATATCTGGTCACCCTACTCATATCATCTGTGCCTACTCCATCTTGATCCTTATAGAGGTCTGTCACTGGTCTATTTCCTTCTCAGCCTGTGCAGAAGCAGGAAGAAAAACTCTGGAGACAATTCCCTTCACTTGTAAGACATGAGCACCCTACATGATTTAGCAACACTTTCACTTACGGTATCATTCACTTTTTCTAGGGAGTTTTCACCGAGTAAAATAAGCTTCCAAACACTCTGTAGATATTTGCTGCAAAAAGCTCCCAGTCACCCAGATTCATTCCTATTCTCTGTTATTACTCTGGATGCATAATCATAAAGCACATACATACAGCGTATGTTCCATTTCATCCTCTGCAGAACATGGTTACAAGGGTTATATAAACATGGTTATATGCGGTTAAATATGGTTCTATAAATAGGTTATAATTATCCATTATATATCAACAGACAGTACTGCACAGTGGAAAAACATATTAAATTATCACAGGGGATGCATACTTGTTTTACGCTTGAATAATTACTACCATTTAAGCCATGAGTAACAAGAAAAACTTGTTAAGTGAAAGCTGGAAACAGGTGTTTCCTGTTACAGCTCAGTGGGGAACAGAATACCAATTTAGGTAAACAAAAGAGGGTCATGTGTCTTGTACAAAGTCTTGTAGTGCAAAAAAAAAGTTTAAGGAAACACTACACTGGTAATAACATTTAAGTAATTGCCATATTCTGATGCATCTAGAAGTGCTGCCATGCCCAAGCTGGTTAAAAAAAAAAAAAAAAGGCTAGCAGAAGTCTTTCACTGCAAAAGTGATGATGATTCCATCATCATCATCGCTCCAAGCCTCATTTATTGGGAGCTAGGAACAAAGTAAGTCAAAGAACACAATGAGCAATGAGATATTACATCATAAAAGTGACAGAAGCTATAAATTAAAGCAAGTTTTAAAAAATTTTTCAAGCTATTTTAATAACTGTTTCAAGCTATTTCTTTTTTGGAATGAACAGTCAACAAAGGAAATTGCAGACATTGGCAAAGTGAGACTGGCAAATGAAAAGTCTTGTTTGTTTACCGGGACAAAATATACATCTCCTTCAATTACTACCAAAATGGAATTAGCAATAAAAATGCCATTTGCAAGAGTATGGTCATGTTAATTATTAATCCAATAAACACTAACTGATCACTACTATGAAAAAGCTGATGTATTGCTAAAGCTCTCTCTGATCTTCTATTTCAGTCACCTGTTTTAACTGAAGTAGGTCAGACAGGGTTCATTTAAGCAACTGAGCTGACAGATCTGATGGGTGGCAAGTATCTGGGAGAGAGAGAAGTGTGAACAAACACTGTAGTCAGAAGCGAATTTATGAACAAGTTGTGAATGAAATGAAACAGAGAACATAGAGCATTCTTACCATTTTATTTAGCCATGACAAAAAAGGACACTGATTTTCAACGGTGCTTACTGTTGCATTGACACCCATGGACTGAGTGTTCGTTAAGAAGAAAAACTTAATTCTTTAGGATCTAGGTATCAGGTAACACTCATATGGGGAATCAAATCTCTCTACCATAACGGCCAGTTTCTGTCTGGAAGGCAATGGGAGTCTCTGTTGCCAGGATCCTTGCAGTGTCATCTTCATCTGGATTGAGAGAGACTACCCCAAATTTCTTCTGCTCAAATCTCACAATCCAGCTGGCCCATGGTCCTACATAACCACACCAGCACATGCACAATCCATTGCTTTTATCTCAACTATATATGACCATTTTCACACCCACAGGAACAGTTTCTACAGACTAAATACAAATGTCTTACCTATATTCAATTTGACCTCTTTTGCAGCAGAAACTCTCTGGGACACTCCACCTAGGGCAATAATTTAAGCATATAAATTGGACTAGACACAGCAGGAGCTGGCAGGGGAAATCTTGAGAACAGACCAAAACTCCCACCTGGAGAGATCCCGGAGCCATCAGTCAAATACCTCACTGTGAAGGAGGCTGGGAGTCCTGTCAATCACCCAGATGCAAACTACTCCATTATCTCCTCTATGCAGATGATGAACCAGGGAGTTCCTGCATCCCCTGGATAGCCAACTAATGATTTACATGCACTGAGTATGCATACAGGCACAGTCCTGATACCCAGTTACAACACTATGATAACTATAGGACAAACTTAATTTTCTTACTTACAACTCAAATCCCACAGCTCTTGCCACACTTACTATCACCAGTTCCTACTGATTTCAGTCAGAGCTCTGGTGATCTCTAATTGTCTGAAAGCCTCACAGAGAGATCATTCGGTACACTCTCATTCAAAAAACAACTACTGTGAGAAGTAACCAACCTTTTAAGCTACATGATAACATGGTAAGATGCATATGCTTCCTTTAAGGCGTGCTATATTGTGAATGACCTTGATTCTTTACTAGATACCAAAATAAACGGTTTTAGAGAAATAATCAGTGTTCCATCAGCCACAGAATAAATACAAGTGACTAATGCAAAGGAGATTATTTTGCTTGTGCTCAGATCAAGTCTGCATATTAATCCTAAAGCTTAACAGAGAGAGGTTAACCTCAGTGGTGATGAACGTGGGTGATCTTTCACAAAAGAAAGTCTCCCTCCCAAGTAGAATAATAAAGGAAAAGCAATACTCTCAAGAAAAAAAGTTACAGGTTCTGAGAAGATGAAGAGTCCATACGTTATATCCAGAGAGCACAATCTTGTTCTTTCCAATACTTTTTTTTGATTGGGAGAAATAAAAGAAATGGCTTCTTCTTTGAGTTTAATGGCATAGCTATGCTCTTCAAAAAGCCACTCAAACTCAATGGACCACTGATGATAAAACCATGTCACAAAACTGCTTTTTTTGCTCTCTAATAAAGCAGACATATAGTCTGGATATATTTCAATTCCTGACCAGCAAAACTTAAGCTGTTTACCTACCCACCTGCTTTTTCTCAAGGGTTGCAGACTAACACACATGACATTTAATAGAAATATTTGCAACCATACTCAAATATATTGCTTCAAAACACTGAAGATAAAACTGCCCTTTCTTCAGGCTCTCAGGCATTGAAAGCAAAACACTGCTGACTGCAAATGAAGGGCCTGATATTGATCTCCTTTACCTATCAGAACTATAAATCCCTTGACACGAACAGAATTAGTATAATTTATTTTAATATATAGAAGAAAAAACCCGGTCCCTACAAGTTCCTGAGCTTACAGAGTGCAAAGTACATCCAGAGTAGTTGGATGCAAAGGACATTATCCTCAAGGAGTCCTGATAACATTTAGATACAGACTAAGCCTTAAATTTGCATTTCCTTGTGTGTATTAGATGATATTACCAGCTGAATATAGCCTAATTGCAGTATACTGCATTTTAATTAAAGATATACAAATATCTTTATTATAAATAAAATTATAATTGAAATGAAATTATAAATGAAATGAATAATTATAGAATAATTACTATTAATCATCAGGAACATTTACTATTCTATTTCACTTGTTATCTGAGAAGTATTAAAAATGAAAAGCTATGGAGCCTTGCAGGTAGACGTACCACAATCACGTTTTTAACTAATTCAGAGTTCTCATTCCTTAACTCTCTTACAGAAATTCAAACACTATTTTTATAGCTTAATAAACAATGTATTTTTCTAATTAAAAGGTTTTACTACCAATTTATTATTCAGATCCCCAGTTCCTTTGCAACACATTCATCTTAAATGAAGGATCTCCACAGACTGCAAGATCATCATGGAAATATTTCCATGGCATCATGAACAGACGATAGTTGTCAGTGAGCAGGGGCCGCAAGCCAAACTCTCATGTGTTCAGTTCTCTGCAGCTTTTAACATAAATGACACCTGAGACACCCTTGACAAAGCACTACTGAGCAGCTTATACGTTGCTAACAAGGTAGACATTCAGCAATAAAAGAGCTTTTTCTCCTACGGGACTTTCAAAGTGGCAACGGGCAACTACTTATTCTCTCCCCTAAAAGATCCACTCTTTTTTTTTTCCTAACTCCAAACAACCTGTACAAGGGAGGGACAGAAAAAATATTGAAATCAGTATTGGGGTTTTTTTGTTAAGCTGTAAATAATTGTATATTTATTTTAATTAAAGACAAAGGAATCCCTTTCATAAGCTACCATAGAGAGATTAAATATGGAGCAGATTCAGACTGGAATCACCAATGAAAACCTAAAGACACTTAAACTGAATTAACTCAGATCTGTATCAGTGGCAGTTAAGTCAGAATCTAGCCTACTAGTTAATAGAATAGATTTTAATAAAGAAAATAAAAGAAAAAAAGAGTGATTTAGCTGTATAGATCTAGCTTTGTAGGCAATACATCCTACAATTTGGTTTGGAAGATACAGAGGAAAATTCTGGAAATTAGTAGATGGAATATTTTAAAGTTCCTGTGGTTTTGACACTAAAGTGATGCATAACATCGGTCAGCTACAACTACAATATCATCTCAAAGATTTTATTTAACACAATAGATAATTTTCTATGTATATTAGCCTGAATCAAATGCCTGAAACATGCTTGCCGGTTTTGATGAAGCTGGTTCGTGAAATGTCCAGGTTTGTGCTTCAAAGTCTCTATTTACATGAAAAGGCTAAGTAAATGAAAACTCCATGATGTCAGAAATATTTTAAATCTATAACATTAGTATATCCAGAATTCTTATCATCTCCTTTATTTTAATGCTTTCTCCACTTCTGAAAATAACAAGTATTTCTCAAATGAAAAGCTTTCAATCACCTGAAAATGGGCCTAAGTATGAATCCTTTCAATTAATGGAAGAAAACTTAGAGTGTTTTTTCCCCCTTATACATTCTCCGACATGATTCATAAACACCCAGAAACCTTTCTGGTTAAATTTTAAAGTGTTCTTATTTTCATAAAAACCTAAGTGGAAAAAAACAATGCAACATCACCTTCGCTGGTTGCTGTAGGTTTATACAACACAGTTGTTTTTAAATTTGAGACAATAAACAGAGGCACCAATGTGCTAGAGTTATGTTGTGGGGTTTTGGTGGTGGTTTGTTGGCTCCCCCCCTCGCAAGAGCACTGTCATTTTCAGCTGTCACACAATTACTAAAAATCCTAAAATTATTAATTAACTTATAGCTCCAATTAAATGCCTGTTTGCAAATCAAACAAATTTTCCAAAACACACATTGTCACATGACACGATGACACAAGTACTGTTTTAATTCGCTTTACTTACTTACTTCTCATCGCTCAGTGACCATGAATGGTGGACATTCATTGTTACTGCAGTGACCTAAAATGTAAGCCCTTCAGCTTATTATTTCTTGCTTTTTGTTCTCATTAAGAGCATAGTTATGCTCTGTGTTTGGGGACCTAGGCCAGTCAGGCTACTCAACTGCTTAAAAATGAGCATGTCAAAACCATTTTGTTGCCTAAGGTCACGCACATTACTCTCCCAGTCACTGACAGATATGCATCACTAAAATTGTAATACTAGACCTTTACCACTAGAAAAACTTCCGGTAGGTAGACAATGATACACAGCTATCTAATACAGGTTCATCTGTAAATGGTACTGATACATAGTGAGAGATTGCTGCTGTGGTCTGTAACTCACCAACACAGTGACACAAAATACACTGTTATAAGACGTAACTGTGAGTAGTATTATCCTTAGAGCAAGTAAGTACATTAAAAACACACTTTTACTTATTTGGAACACTAGGGTATAATTATTGCCCTTTCTTATTTGTTATTCAGAAAATGGTATATGCCTGTGCATTAGGTTGCATGCTTATGGGGCACCCAAAAGTATTTTGCTTATAAAATTTGCAGCAGCTTGTGGTGACACCATGATCAATTGTGACATGCTGCTTCAGCTTGAAGGATGCTTAATAGAAGAAACTGGCATGACAAAAAATAATGCTTTAGTCCCTCTCATAATCAGAAAGATTAAATCACTAAGAAAAAGTGGAATTCACCTCAGATATATATTGAAAGGGATATTTCTTGGAAAAAAGAAAACAGAAAATGACTCTTCGTAAGTGCAAGGAACAAGTGTGTAGCCTGCAATTACTCTGTAGATACCTTTCTGAGTGAGAAAGCACATGATGTTTATGTTTGAGTATTTTCAAGATGATGTAGCACACTAAGTTAAATAGGAAGATACCGTGTAATCTGTCAACGAACATGTAAGACATGTATCCTTATTACAAAGGATATACCTGAAGGGGATAATTATCAAAGTCAGTGATTCCCAGCACAGCTAAATCACTTGTTTAGTCAAATCTTTTTTAATTGTATGCTCAGTACTGGACATCTTAAGTGAAACCACTGCCTCATCTCATTTATATTGTCCCTTGATTCCAGTGAGGAGACATTGTGTGTGAAGACAAAATGTGGCCTTTAACACACAGCCTAACAGCAACTAAATCCCCTGATTATGAAATAGATGGCTCTCTCTTGCACCTCTGGACTTTCTCAATATATTTTAGTGAACATTTAATGGATTTTTTTGCATACTTGAGGAAGAAAATATGTGATCCTACATATAAAAGTCTCACATGGGGAGTGTGTAGCGTTTGTTCCTAAGTGACAGAAAGGGGGGAGCAGCCGCAGACAGATAAAAATCAGTGTGCAGTTTTGAGCTTTCTAACCTTTCCTATAGTCCACTTAAAGGAGAGAAGCATGCCTTTGGCGCATGTTACAGTCAGAACAGCAGTGGAGCAGACATAATGGCACATGACTGACACAGATTCTGATTCTGTTGTAGTTACAGCAACAGCTTTATGATTAGGAAGCTCTCTTCACTTTTTTGTTTGCATTAATCCTCTTCTATGCTTGATACTTACATGCGTGATACTTACAATTTGTCACTACCTTTGCCTGTCTGATGCTGTAGTTGGATCTACAGTCCATTCTCAGCGATGCACTGTTCAGTATTAGTAAAGAGCATGAAGCTGGTCCTTTGCGCTGCTTCTCTCCCTGCTCCCAGTCACACTAGGGAAGCCACTTGCATCAGGCTCTGTTCTGCTTTCTGCTGTTCAAAGTAGCCCACACCTACTCTCTACAGAAAACTGCTTACAGGCTTTTCAAAAATGATCTTACTGAATAAATTTTTATAAGCCTAATTTACATACAGTTTATACTACATTGAATTTCTCTCCCATTCTTATCTCCTATTACCTTGAATAACTGAGAGATGACTAAGTAGTTCTATTAATTGGCAAGCGTATTAAATGTTTTGAACTGTTGCTATAAATAGGGTTCTCTTCCACTGTGAAAACAAAAAGGCTGAAATGCCTTTCCTAAGACTTTTGGTTTGACGGGTACACTTTTCTCAAACAAGAAACCCCATACTTTGAAACAAAGCCTGGAAAGCAGATTTAGCACAGAACTGTCCAAAGCTGTCTTCCTTCCCAACCACGGTGCCACGAAGAAAGGGCTCTCTGGTCGTGCAGTTCTCTAAGTAGAAGAAAATGGCTGGCAGATCCACATAGCATGATTTCCCTGATTCTTCACCATTAGTCTTAATATGAATTAAAATATCTGAAATGCTGTCAGAATGGCATCTATTACAAAACCTGTTCCTCCTCTGCCTGCTTCCATGTGTCTCGTAAATTCTGCTTCCTCTGCTAAGGCAGGTCTGGCTAGAAAGTGTTTTAATGCTAAAATCAAAATTCAAACCTTCGCTTGCAAATGCTTTTTTGTTGGCACTAATTCAGTTAATTCATAGGTGTAAAGACATTAAGTATGATCTGCCAGGAATACATCACTGTATTCAACATTATTTTAGATACAAATAATGTATCTAAACCAGAAGAGGCTTCATGGCTGAAGAATTAGCAGTCTACTAAGCCTATAGTTGATTGAGCACGAAATCTTTTTATAATCAAAATGATCATTCTGTATCAAACCCACTTCCCAAAATTCTTTTTGAAATAAAGTATGTATAGATGACTTCCAATGTATAGGGCACAGAAAACCTTGAGTGAAAAAGTGAGTAAGTATAATGGCATGCTGCCAGGCAACTGAATCAACTAGAGAGAACTCGTCCAATGACAACAGGTCAGCGGCTGACTCTTTGAAACGTTACTCATAAGTACATTACTTTCTAATTTCATATTCAAAACACTATTTCAGGGATAACCTGAACATAAGTCTTTTTGTGAATTGTACAGAAGATTAATCAGGATATTAAGAAGCGTATGCCACAGTACTTACACAGACAATAATCCCTAATAAGTAAGAGTTTTATCACAAGAAAAAAAGGAATAGACTAATATTTGGAACATGATTAATCATCACACTGCAAATCAGCATATTCTAGTCCCCAGCTCCTTACATAATCCTCCATCTTCCCCTTTCAACTGATTTTCTGCTACACTTACAAGCACAGAAAAGATCTTACCATTTCGCTTAGGCTTTTACACAGGCTTTGCACAGCCCATACAGTTGCGTAGGCTTCCATAGCTATAGCTACTCATCACACACATAATTAGAACTATCAGAATTGCATTAGGCAGATCCCAACATAGGAACTTCTAGACTCAGAAAAAAGACAAAACTGGAAAGGCATATAGTATGTGTTATGTTGCCTTGACCTCCTGAAAGTCACAGCAAGAGAACACAGTTCTACTGATGTGTAGGGGATGGATATATTATTGCCAAATTAAATTTTGGGAGAAAGTCTTTGGGTCACTTCTGGACTCCAGCACATTTTACAGTTAACTGTATTTTAACTACATTACTTTGACTTTGGAGCAAATCGGCTGTTTTGCTATACTCTAATCAGGTCATCCAGAAAACAACCAAAAGCAAGACCTCACTGAAAACCAGATGCATCTGAAAGCAGAACTTTCTGACTACACAAATAAAATAAAAACATCTTACACAGAGCAGAATATTAGATTAGCGTTTTATTTTGGAAATGGGCACTGTAACATAAAAAAAGGACTTTATTTTCTACTTGTCATTTTTAATTGCATCAAATTGCAATGATTTCATTGCATGAGACACTGAGCTACATTAACCATATGGTGCTAGTTTGAATCACACGATATAACCCTCATTCTCATTACCTATCACTTTAAGACAGTGGCATACAAGCAAGCATGAAAACATATTTTTGTTTGATGGGCTGCTTTTGTTTTAAACCCACATCCCATGCTTCTGACACTTTCTGTGAATTAAGTGTCAGGAGAGAGCAGAATCTAACATAGATTATAATCTGAAAGTACACCTGAATAAGTCATATACCACTTCTTCAGTTAGCCACTAGAAAAACAAATTTAAAGAACACCCCTGTGATCAAATGTTGCAAATCTGTTTAAGTGTTTTGGATTTAATTAAGAATTAAGAGATTGTGTTTTGACTGAAAAATTAAAGCCAGACTGTTGCTAGATCTTACTTGACCTGGGGAAGACTAAAAAGACTGCATGAGAAGAAAAATAAGCTAGAATGGAGTAATTTAAATATATTTAACTAGCCATTGGGAAAATGCATCAAGAAAAATGGTATTTTTTTCTGTCACTTGAGGCCCTCACCTCAGGATTGCAATATCTCTAAAACATCTATTCAACTAGAATGTACTGGTGTATGGACAGGTGATGAAATAATCAGAAAATCTTCAAAGTCTCTCTATGCATATTAAGTCTATGAGAAAATGAAATCAGGGATTTATGCAGAGCATGTGCACTATGTTCACGCTTTCCACATTATCTGTATGCTTTCATATCACCAAAAGTGGTGGATTTTTTAAGATTTGCAGCAGTATATTTAAGGCAGAGCATATTAACTTTGAGTCCACTGAAGCCAATGAGATGTAGCTCCCGCCTTGCGCACTAAAGTTTTGCCACTGGTTTCAGTAAAAGCAGCATTAATCTCATTATTAGACAAACTAATATTTGGCCATTTTAAAAGTGGCCTGTGCTTCAGTTGCAGAGGAAAAATAGCTGATTTCCAAAAAGCCCTGTCCACAGATTAATGGGAACCTATATACTGATACACTTCACTGAAGAAAAGTAACATATCACTCAAACTCTGGATGGATACTCTCAACCCAAGATGGCATTCAATATCAGGAAGAGCATCAATGCCTAGCCCTCTTCTCAATCTTTCAAATACTCTCCTGAAAGTTGGACAAGCCTTCCCCAGCTACGATCCCCAACAAATAGATAAGTCACAGAGAAAGCTGGTATTTAGATATAACACAGCTTTCCTAATAATCCATTAAATATTATGGCCACGGTTTACACAAGAAATGTATAATTATTCAGCAGGGAAATGTCATGTACTGTGGATATATGGAAAATTCCAATGAGAAAGGATTAACTTGATGGTGTGAGAAAAGGCATGACGCAACAAATATTACACTGCATTGTACACATACAGGATGTCTTGTCAAGGAAAGAAGTAATTTATGCTCCTTTTACAATTTATAACAAGTTGTCAACATTGAAGAGTGAAACAGAAATAATTAAGATTCTCATACAGTCCTAAAACTTTCTACATGCTTTAGGACGCAAAATTGCAATGAGGGCCAAAATTGCACTAGGGTCATAGCTGCCACCTATCATTAACTTTAAAGGCTCTCTGGATACTACTACATGAAAGGGTGTAAAGTGAAACTCAAGTTCTACAGGTGTAACTCATTGGCGAGTCTGTAGTCAAAGCTGTTTGTTCCTGTTGCTACAGTTTTTACTAAAGTTGTAAAGCATTTGAGGTTATCAAAAAGAAATACAAAGTCAAGGTTACTTTAAAACAAAGCTCGATTAACAGATTTTTAGCAAGTTAAATCCTAACACCTAGTCTTAATTAAATTGTACTTGAGAGAGCAAGTGGTTAAAGGTTTTGTCTGTGCTGGTTATTTAAAACATGAATAGCATGAAGATGTACGGAATATACCTGTAATCAAGATGCAAGTTGGATATTAAAATACAGTACTCACCCTAACTCAAAATAATGCTCAGGGTACCTGGCCCATCTAGGAGTCCAAAGAAAACTATTTCTGAAATATTACTCATCTCACAGCATTGTGAGCAACACAGTACAACATTATGGAAAAGATGCAATGGCCAAACTTTCTCTTACACTCTATGCAGAGTCAATACTGCCATGTTCCTACTGTTCAAATTAATCAGGCATTTATTGATTTATCCAAAAACAATGCTTGCCCTCGTACTCACACTTCTAAGTCTTCATAACACACGTTCTGTGTTATGTTCTTCTACTGAAAGTTCAGATCCTTGTTTTGAAAATCAAAATCATACAAATTAAAGTGCAAGTAAATATTACTTTTTCATATTCATTGGTAATCCATTACCACTAGTGGGTAAATACCGATGCTCTTGATCAGACTGACTAGCAGCCAGTCCATACAATACGCAGCTCACAACTTGATAATCAAGTATCAGACTATCAATCAGAATAAATTGATCATACTCATGTCAACTTTAGTAGGAAGTGGAACTGACAAGACTGTTGTGACAGTAAATGAAAACAGCAATAGTTAGACACCAGGAGAACATGCATAAGAACAATCATACACCTGCAGCTACAGGATATTAAATATACCTTCCCAAATTACTGGGGGAGGGTGGGGAAAATTATTTAAAAAAAAAGGAAAAACCTTACACCTACCTCTATTTTTGCTGGGATGTAGATTCTTATGTTCCCTAAGAATTGGTCCACATTACTATGCAATGATACATCCTGAGAAGAGGTCGTGTTCTCATGAGCTCAGGTGACCTGGAACAACATTAATAAAACAGTTCAAGGTTTGATTTATATGTGCCAAATTTCAAACTGCTGAAGTATTCTCTGTATGTAGCATCCAGCTTTGGAGTTAAAGGTATTTCAGTCAGAGGCTCTTTAAATTTATATATTTTTAAAGTAAAACCAACTGGTTTTGTCAATAATCCCACAGAAGACTCACATTAAAAATGTTTGTTGTTGCTGTTTTTTAAATCTGCGTAATATTAGAATAACTGTATTATTCTGAAATAACTGTTGGCTTCTGGAGTATTTAAACAGCTTTTTCTGCAGTCTAGTTACACTAATACTTTCAAAGAAAACCTTAATGGTACAGGTTGGATGTTTTTCAGTATTAAAAGTAATCAATTCTCTACTTGAATGGAAATGACTAGTATATTCGTATATCATTTACACAGCTATAGGCTAACAAATATTATACTTTCAGTGTGACTCTGGTTATTTATAGACAGTATGTGTTCCCAGGAAAGACATTTCAAGACTGGGGATCCACTTAAGCACCACAAGAATGAATAATGCATTTCAAACAGACGTATTTGGCACAATGGAATGAGCTGGTTCCTCACTGTCACAGCTAAGAGGAATATGGACGTTTGAATTTGCATCTTAATTTTTTATTTTTTGTTTTATTGAAACAGCAGCCAGTGTACCACATCTCAAAAACCCTTCACTCTCAGCTATGAAATATAATTTAAGCATTGATGTTACAAACTTTAAAACAAGTTAGTAATAACAGACTATTAAAATTATCATGCTACGTATAATAAATATATGCTCTGAAAGACCTTAGTATTGAGAACATAAATACAGTACAAAGGTCACGGGGTTTGTAGAGCTCATTCTAAATCAAGAAAATGACAACAGATGATCAAGGAAGGCATTTCAAGGTTTCTCTTGTGAGTTAGACTTAATGAAATAATCCCTGTCAACACTGATGTTACTTTACACCAGGGGTTCAAGCTTATTTGCTTTACATGCTCAAGGCTGATGACTATTTTTAAATGCTGACTTTTACAGCACATTACAATGTTCAATTGGACAACAGCACACAATTGAAATCAGAAGGGGGGCATTCATGTGCAAGCATTATTACATCAATGAAATTTATGACAGTGGAAATACAATGGGTTTTCTCTACAAGTTACACAATATTCACTGTGCAGACTGTAGTTGTAAAGATATTTAATCACTGACTCTACCTTTTTGCATCCAGTAATAATTCAGAAACTTTCCTTCTCCTTCATTTTCTGTTTTTTGTTTTAAGTGTTGAAGCAAATTTTTAAATGCAAAAACTATTACAATTAATTGGGCTGACATATATGAGAAGCAACAGATTCAACTTCCCCCCAACCCAATGAAACCTATAATATCACATTCTAGGCAACACAGCTCAGTTTATTTTATTACAGAAAGCATATCCCAAGTCCTCAGAATGCTATTTCCTTTTTAAAATAAATAAATGTAACAGAGGGCTGAGGCCATAACCATGGGCTGGGTAGTGCAAACCACTGAACATTCACAGCAAACCAGACAATCTGCAAACAAACAAGCAGACACTCTTAGCATAGCTTGGCAAGACTGTCCAACTTGCATGAACTAGAATGCCACTGTTGTTGAAATCCAATTAATTTTTTTCCACTACAACTGAGACACAAAGAAGCTGCTTTATACTGAAAAATTAATGAAAGCATTAGCATCATTGACATAATTCCTGTTGAAGGGAGATCAATTGATTTCAAGAACAGATAGATCACATCTTTCAAGAGGAAATCTATGTAAAGTAAAGGCATGGACAAGATTCCAAATCTGTTTTACAAAATCTTTTAAAACAATTATGTTAATGCCTTACTTCACCCTCTCAGCAATATTAACAATGTCATGAATTGAAAAAATAACTTCAAGTTTATACCTGTATTTCAAGGTGAATGGCACTTAGACTTTGTGCAAACATTAGGTAGTTTTAAAAGCCCCATATCTATGTTAATGAGACTACAAAGGAGACTGCATTGTTAAATACTGTACCTGCACAGTCTATTGCTAGTACATTAGGAAGCTTAACAGTGTGAGTGACCTTGAAGAACAGTAACATTCACCAAAACAGCACTGAGCCAGCCCTTTGCTGCAAAACTACATTCTAAGTATAAACAAATTGGTGTAAAAGGCTGTATATGCATGTGGAAGGAAAGGAATCTGGGGGCTGAAACTCTGGGTTACCTCTGCAGTGAAACCATTCTGCACATTAGCAGAGATGTGCTGCATAGAGACAAGTAGCTTACTCTGCTTTTACTCGGCTGGTTCGTCCTACAAAGTAGTAGTTGTAATTTGCATCTGTTCTTAAGTGGGGCGGGCGGCGTGGTGGGAAGAATATAGGGGAGATAGGTGATCTGTTATCAGAAGCTGATTTTGATCATATAAACAGCTTACATAACACTGCAGCAAGCGCCTGGGAAGCCCTGCAGAAAGACTGATAAATGATACCACGATAATTCTACAAGAACAGATAACTGACCTGATTCATACTGAAAGACAGATTGATTGCACAGAATACAACTCAATAAATATGAAAAAGAAGTGAAGGTGAAAAAAATATTAGAAACTTTAACAATATAGTAATAAGGTCATATGAAATCAGGAATAGCTTGAGGTTCGTTTTTCTTTAGAAGCTTATAATTGACTCTGAAGCTGAGACATACAGTCAAGTGCCATTGAGGTGTCTTTTCCTTTTCAAAGAGTAACTTGAAGGTTATGTCAACCCTCTTTCAGTAGCATCACAGTCCATGTACTGCTACTCTTATTATTAGGAACTCTGTGAACTGTAGTAAAGATTTTTCTATTGCAAAGACAACATAACTTAAATGAGAGACCTTACCACATTGAAAAGGCTCAGTTTCAACTGGTAAGTCCTATATCATGAATCATGGAGCTGAAATTTAAATTCTCTTGTTATGTCAAATTAATCTGATTTCAATTTTAGAAATTGTATCAGAAACTAATATCCAATAGGAATTTTGCTAGAATAAGACCTATAAGGCCATGTGCTATTTGTCAAATACCATAGGCAAGTGTGTTAATAAATATTACTTACTTTATAAAATTCCTTAAAGGAATGCATTACCCAAACAGCTTGCTGACAGAGAGGGGAAGGCAGAGAACATGAAAGGATCTGAATAGCAAAGCCAACATAAATTTGTGCAGTAATAAAATAATAATGGTGAAACAGTGACTTAATGTGACACAGAAATGAAAAGACATCTTGTAATCTCAAACATTTCTCTGAAAAATGCAAAACATTCTGCCATTTTCCAGTGCAGATATAAGTTTGTATCACTTTCCAGAGCAATCTGTGAATTGCAACATAAATTGCATGTGAAGTGTAAGCTGGTTACAAGACTTAAAAGAGTAAACCGCTAATAGAAAATATAATTCATTTGTCGCACTAACCACGCAAGTATATTATGAATTATCGTATTTATTAGGTCTCCTAGTATAAGCACATAGCATACTGATCAATGTGTACAGAGCTTGTGGAGACTTATTAAGAGAGTTCTGAGCGTTTTCAAAGAGTACATGAATTAGTTTGCAGTTTATACTTTCTTCACCTTCTCGTGGCTTTTCTTGTTGCCCAGACTCATTTTGTTTCCTCAGTGAATCCATCTCATCCATACTTTATACTGAACTGGTACACAAGAAATGCTTTACTGACTGTCTTATGGTACCACTTCAATAACTGCTACATTCTGTTGATAATCTCACAGTTCGCATTCATTCTACCTTAATCCAGACTGTATTTCACCAATAGATAAAACATATGTGCTTGCTACAGACCACTATAGATCCTTTGAAAGGATATTTTCTTAATATAAAGTATCTCTCTTTCATCATAATGTTACCCCATACTTAATTATATTGGCTTCATTATATTCATTTCCTGATTAACTGTTGAAAAAAATTCGTCTGGTTCAATAAAAAGCTTTTGGACAACAACTGAAACTAAAATTCCAGTTGAGTCAAAGACATAGGGAAGAAATTATGAAGAACTGTGTATACACAGTGATACAACATTGTAAATCCAGTTCAGCACAGAACTGATTCCTTTCACGTTGCATAGCATCAGAAGGGAACATCTCATGATGTCTAATAAGCACCCTAACTTTAGCCCAAACCTTCAAGCCAAATCTAGACATTGTACCATGCCTTATCACAACTGAACATAAGCTCCTTTGTGCTTACAGAAATTTAAATATGCAAATTTAAAAAGGAGCAGTGATCTATACTTAAGGGGGTTTATTTGAAAGTAAGAAAGGATGACTGCATTTATTAAAATAACTAATTCTTTCTACATTGTGGTAGAAACCAGGACATATATCCATAAGAAGCCTCACTTTTCCTAACGTTACAATCTAAAATGTTAGTGTTTCTCATTTTCTTTCTCTAGTTCATTATTTTGCTAGATATAAGAAAAACAGCAAATGCATGTAGTTTAAAAGAAATGTGGAGGTGATTGCTCATTTGTGCTATTGAATTGGGACCTTAGTTATGTTCCTCCCAGTCTACTGGTGCTACTTTACTTCCCAAGTTTTAAAATGAGGCTGAGATATTTAAGTTTATTATGGATATATATCTGGAATATATGGAATATATATCTGGAATATATATGGAATCTATATATTCCAAATAATGTAAAATCTAAACTGCACCTCTGTGACACAAAAGATTGTTCTATGCTTCTTGTGATTGTCCTTAGTTAATACACAAATGAGAAATTTGATGTTAAGTTCATTTCAGCATTTTAACATTAATATCAAGTATCTATTTATATGCCCCTGTGAGATGGGACTCTATCTTTTAAGCTCTTTTGAGATAATAATTCCATTGTCTTCATTTAGTGAAAACATGATTTTTCTCTATGGTATATTTGGAAAGAGTTTTAAAATGACATCTAGTCCCTCATCTCCATCAGTCATAATTTATTTCTTCTTTTCAACATATTTATTATTTATTAAAATACATTACATTTACTTTATTAACTCATTCTATTTTTTCCTCTGATCTAGCTTACAGGGTTGTTTGGTTGTTTTGTTTTTCTTTTTTTTCCCTATGCCTTCCTACTACCAAATCGACTTTCAGTCAAAGACTCGAGGAGGCAAGAATACTCAACATCCACTCTCACCTTGAGCATCACAGATTGAACCTGTAGTGTCAGCAGTTCAGCAGTGAATTACTATTACAAAGGGAGAACACACCTGTCACCTCCATGAAGCAATCTCAACACCTCATTGCTGCTTTAAGCTCTAAACTTGACAGTTAAGTACTGAAAGGTTCTGAGGAGGAAGGAGATCAAAGAACGAGCACAGGCTCATTAAATTATGGCTACTATGCATATTTTTAATTCAGATTCAATAGCTCAAATATTTATGTGTAGAAAAATAATAAAATATACTAAGGTAGGTGGTGAATATTTTGAAATATACTTCTGAGCAACCACTATGTTGTGATAAAAATAAATCATTTGGCGTCTAAGGTAAGAGAACCCAGAACCTGATAAAATACCCAATGATTCTAATGAAAGCACACTTCCATGCCACTGCAGTACATGCTGAATTGACTTTTAAAACTTCAATTCTAAGGGTCTACCCCTGTAAAAGGACTACACAAACTTGTACACAAAACTAATGAAGCAGTTTAGACAACATAATTTGAACAGCTCTGAGCTTTTCAGGGTTCCAAACCCACTGTGCATATTTGGAAATACATCTTCTTCCCAGCAGTTTCTATTAGCATATTAATGAACATAGCAACTTTAGAGCCATCTATGTTCAGAAGTTCAACAGAGCAACTTCTATTGAGTGCAGATGCAGCAAGATTCATCCTTTTGCTTTCTGAATTCAAAATACAGCAGATATAGAATAATCTTGCATTGCATACTAAAGTCTTTGTATTATCAGGTACAAGAAATGACTGGAAAATTACAATTGAAAGCCCTAATAAGGTATACAAGGGAAAAAGTGATTTTCAGAATTAGAGAAGTAGTTCTGGATTTTTATAGACAGATGAGGAGCTATGTCTAAAAGACAGTTTTCAATCCTTGAGTACAGTGTGCTTATGCTTGCGCCAATAAATAGATCCAAGGCTAGTAGATACAGTGCATCCTAGAGTGCTCAGAGCCTTAAAGATAGCGTGGTAAGATTTATTAAATGATAAAAGGACAAGGCTGCCCCTGGGTGATGAATTGGAAAGAACAAGAGAAAATAATGAGCAGGTTTTGCTTGTTTCAGCAAAGCCATATTGACGTGTCAAAGTAAAAATCAATGAAAAAGTGACTGTACAGACTAGCTGTTCTTGTCAGAAAAAGACAACTACCTACCTGTTGGGATAAACTGATTTAAACTAAATAATACATCAAAAACACTTAATTTGACATACTTCCTCTTATTGTTCATCAGTGCTAGTCAACAGAGATTTTCAGAAAAATGACCGTCTTTCCTCCACTGCTGCCATATTATAACATAATAACCTACATTTTACTTATTAACATATTAATTTATTATCTTCTTAACAGTAAAAGAAGTTGAGTAGGCTAAGGATTCAGAAACAGAATACACTGGGGAAAACAGCTTATTTAGTGCAAGGGAAGTGTACTTCTATATATTCATAGTTCCAGGAAATTTTAATTTTCAAGAAAAATCATCTATCTAAAAAAGTAACCATCACTGATTTCAACACTTCTTCAAAAAGCATTCTAGAAAATATATTTTAAAACAGCAATAACAGCTTACAAAAGGGTATTTGCCTGCATATCAAAAGGAAAGATTATAATATTTTTAACTGATTTGTCTACAGCACAAGGACAGTTAATAAAGAAGAGATCTGATACCACATTTGTATCACATAGTTATGACTGAGAACGTTTCATTCACAAGGGTTCTGTAACTCAAGGGAAATAGGATTGCTAACTGCAGAAATGTTGATTATATAAGAAATACCTAGCTAAAATTTGCAGATAATTGTTTCGTTTTTAATAATGCACATGGCCACTGCCATGAGAATCATTACTATTGGATCAGTAAGAGAGTGCAGAAATAATGACTGCACTTACTCATTGGTAGTGTTTCATTCACACTGTAACACCTAGGTAGTCCCTACATTCCTTGTTGTAGGGACTATTTAAATGTTTGCAGATTCATATTTCATAGAATCATAGAATCATAGAATCATTAAGGTTGGAAGAGACCTCCAAGATCATCGAGTCCAACCGTCAACCCAACACCACCATGCCCACTAAACCATGTCCCTAAGTGCCTCATCTACACCTCTTTTAAATACTTCCAGGGATGGTGACTCAACCACTTCCCTGGGCAGCCTGTTCCAATGTTTAACCACTCTTTCAGTAAAGTTTTTCCTCACATCCAATCTAAACCTCCCCTGGCGCAACTTGAGGCCGTTTCCCCTCGTCCTTTCGCCAGTTACTTGGGAGAAGAGACCGACACCCACCTCGCTACAGCCTCCTTTCAGGTAGTTGTAGAGAGCAATGAGGTCTCCCCTCAGCCTCCTTTTCTCCAGGCTAAACAACCCCAGCTCCCTCAGCCGCTCCTCATCAGACTTGTTCTCCAGATCCCTCACCAGCCTCGTTGCCCTTCTCTGGACACGCTCCAGCACCTCAACGTCCTTCTTGTAGTGAGGGGCCCAAAACTGAACACAGTATTCGAGGTACAGCCTCACCAGTGCGAGTACGGGGGCACGATCCCTTCCCTGCTCCTGCTGGCCACACTATT
>NW_008824536.1:1152302-1170560 GCF_000699105.1 Pygoscelis adeliae | reverse complement strand
GATCCAGCCTGTGCAGGTCCCTCTGCAGAGCCTTCCTGCCCTCGAGCAGATCAACACTCCCACCCAACTTGGTGTCGTCTGCAAACTTACTGAGGGTGCACTCGATCCCTTCGTCCAGATCATTGATAAAGATATTGAACAAGACCGGCCCCAATACTGAGCCCTGGGGAACACCACTCGTGACCGGCCGCCAACTGGATTGAACTCCGTTCACCACAACTCTCTGGGCCTGGCCGTCCAGCCAGTTTTTGACCCAGCGCAGAGTACACCTGTCTAAGCCGTGAGCCACCAGCTTCTCTAGGAGAATGCTGTGGGAGACGGTGTCAAAGGCCTTACTGAAGTCCAGGTAGACCACATCCACAGCCTTTCCCTCGTCCACTCGGCGGGTCACCTGGTCATAGAAGGAGATCAGGTTGGTCAAGCAGGACCTGCCTTCCATGAACCCGTGCTGGCTGGGCCTGATCCCCTGGTTGTCCCGCACCTGCCTTGTGATTTTATACCATAAATACCTTCCTATTTACAAGGAAATGAAGATACATGAGCGGGTATTCTTAGTCACACCTCTAACTTCTGTCCCATTTTTTTCATCTGACAGTTTCAGTCACTAGCACAGAAGAGCTACTCAGCACAGCCACAGTGTTCACCTTCATTCTCTTAAGAAAAGAGTGTGTTCTTGATGCATAGTGCCCTATGCTCCAGAGATAAGGGATGGGGGTTAACGTTGGACATGAAGAGTTCAGTACTTAATAAGAGAAAGTGCAGTTAGAAACCCAATCGCCCATGTAAAGACTAAAGATATCTGAACAAATGCCCTACTGTCTGTTTTGGATCCAGAAGAGAGATGCATTTGGGGTCAAGACTTCCACTCCTTCCACATCAGGGAACACATGCCCTACTGTGAGAGATCATTTCAGAAGAGACTGGTGGACTAAATCAGGGAAATCTCCCGTGGTAACTCACCCATAGTAATATGGTACTGTTATCCTCAATCAATAGGTACTCACAGCTGTGACAGATTTTTTGTTTTTCTTTTTTTAAATAAAATCCTGGTTTTTGCATTATAGTTAACCAGGTGTGTTACTAAAAAAGATGTCTCTGAATAGGCAGTTGTATCAATTCAGTGCTGATGCATGCCTCAAGAGGCAGCAAAACCAAACAAAAAGTAAAAAAAGAAAGCCCCTGGAAAAGGCAAAGTCGCTCTACTCATTGTTAAGAGAACAACTTCCATTTATTAAGGTTGGCTCCTGCATTTGTTACGGATGCAATACTTCCAACGCACTCGTCCTAATGAATCATTCCTAATGATTCCTAAACAATCTGAATTCTGCTTGTGGAAAGTTGAGAAAAAGTACTCGGCATATGAAAAATTGCTCACTCTTCAATCCAAACGCATGCACCAATTCTGTAAGAATTTCTTCCTCATTCTGAACTCCACAAGACCCTTCAAACTTTATCCTGAATGAGTCACTGCTCATTCTGTTACACAGAAGTACCCTGAAGCCTGTTCATGCCTTCCAGACTATGCAGGCATCATCTTCTGTTTTTAGCAAACACTCGTGCCTGCCTTTCTAGTCTTTTGAAAACCTCCACCTCTATCTTTGAGTGGCTGGTACTGGCTCCTTTGCGCAGCTCCACAACCCAGTATAGCAGAAACTTTGCTAGTCTCATATTTCTTTATTCTCAGTGGCAAGTCTGCAGATCAGGATGAAGTGCAGCGATTCCATTAATTCCTCACTTACGCATGAGTACTAACTTGACAAACACTGGCACAAATGCATCTGGTAATGATGGAGGAAGACAAGCAACATTTAATCCATTTTTTATATCCTCTCTTCAATAAGGTGACCCAGAAAACTCATTAATTAGCCAGAAATGTTCCCATTCATTCAGCCAAATTTTTGATTTAAGGGGTAAAAGTGCAAAATCGCACTTTGAATGATGAACTTAAACAACATAAAGCTCGCTAATGTTCAACATTGCATGGAGTTTGTATACATGTGAAAAATAAAACTGATCACCGGTAGAAGACACCGTGATGGAGCCCTTGTGAGACCTTCCGTGGAACAGAAGTCTCAACACTGCAGTAATTGTGCCATTTTTACCACAGCAGATGTACAGTGTTATGCAACGTTGCACATCACCCTGTTAAAGTTCATTTACTCACAGTCAAAGAAGTGCATATAGCAGTTGGAAAACAACAGGATGTATCAGCACAGAATACACTAAGTCTTTCTACTTCTGTTTTATCTGACAATGATTATATTATATAACAAGAGATTAAATATGTCAACAAAAGACTTGATAAATGTAACATGCTACTGTAATTGCTGATGTTTTAAAACATTTCAGATGATTGTTTCATATTTAAATTTCAAAGCACTGAATGTAGAGCCAGCTAAAAGGAAAGACTTTTTTCTTTCCATTAGCTTTTAATATACAGAAGAGTCATGTCTTAGATTGAATTTGAAGGCTCCTGTATTTTCACAGCATAAGAATCCTATTACATTTTGATACTGCAATTTTGTAGGACATAAGGACTGTAAGACAGTAATTTATAGCTGGATATTATCAGAAATCTCTGCTTGACTACAGAAATGTATTTTGCTAGAAACCTGTGAAGTAATTTGTTAATGTTTTCAACACATACTGAAATTACACATTTGAATTCAAAATCATTTAGTACCCAAATGCTTTAGAAATGGCAGTTATGGAATTGTGGTGCACTTGCTTTAGGGACAACAGCCTGTTTCTTCTGCAGAGTATTTAGTTTGAAAACAACTTTGCAACAAAAAGAAGGTAACAACATAACAGGTATCACTATGTAACAGACTTGCCATCCATAACTTTCTTCCCCTTCCTCTACCTACCTTACTATGATCCTTTAGGCAGGAAATTTTCACCTAGTGATGGGAACACAGCTAAACTAAATTCCCATGGAGAGGTGCGTTATTTTTTACCTAAATCATTGAATAAGGGAAGCTTCTTTTCTTTGCTTACTTGAAGCTGTGGTAAATACTATTGTAACCCACCTGCTGAGTGATAATCTGCTTTGGACAGTGTACTGAGTGCTACAGATCAATCTACTGATGCATTTCTGGCTTGTGAGTATTTCTTCTGTTCACTCAGCAATGAAGTGAAGATTCCCATGAGAGCAGGAAGAAAGTGTACTGGGAAAGAACATATCAAAAGGAGCAGCCTCTGACGAGTAAGTTGAAGGTTCATGATTTGCCTGTATGTAGCCAGGTCTATATTAATTTAGGAATAAGAGGACTACTGCACATCAGAAAAACAAACATGTCAGGCCACAATACTCCATGACATTAATTTCTTCCAAATAATGAAAATTGGTATGTTTTAAATCCTCAAGAATGTCTGTTTAGGGGCATCACTATTACGATTTTATTCTACTTACTATTCAGGCTACAAAACAGATGAATCCAACCAGCACAAATTCTGTTCAGTCAGATTATTTGTGAACTACACAGAGCCAGATCACTAACTCTACATTCTTCAGCTGTCATTAGAGGTTTCTCAAGCTGACAAATACGATTCTATACAGTGCTGTTACTACAGATTTGCAAAGGTGAATTGACATCTTGAGATTAAAATCAGAAGATGCAACTTTATTGATAGATAACGTATCAAGCAGCATCAGAATCGAATAATGAAAAGGACATGGAAATAAATCACCTCAAACAACCAGATGAGCTGATGCTGCTCAGCAGCCCCTGAACTGAGATGTCTTGTCTGAAGTACTGTGGGATTTTTTCTCTGTCAGTTCCTTACAGCATGGATATGCAATTTCATGTCAGAGGTAAGCAAAATGTGTCTTGGTCAGTAGAGTTCTCAGTTTTAAACGGTGACACTAAAGGCAACGTTCCATGTGCTTCAAGTTAGCCTTCTCAGAGAAAATAACACACAAATGAGCACATTAAGCTCATTAGATGCACAGGGTGCCTGTATTTCTGACGAACAAGACATACAATTCTGCCTCACACAAGGGAGGAATCAATGAGAACCTGGTAGACATATTCACACGTACAGATCATATAAGGACACATGGTCTGAATTTGGGCTATTCTTTTAAAGGTTTGCCAAGGATATTATGTAATATTCTAAGGAGCTTCTACTATTCTGATGATTAAAAATTCATGCATCTATTAAAAAGTCACTGAACATGGCATAACCTTGAATATATTTACTCTCATGCTACATTTTATTCCTCCCCTTTTACAAATGGAAAGCTGGGGTACACAAGAAGTCTGCAGTGGAGATTTGGTCCTCAGTCTAAAAAGTTTAATGTAATATACATTTTCTCTATTAAGGTACTTTAAAGATCTAGGATATGCAGAAAACTTGAATCTATTTTAACACAGGCAACCCAAAATACCCATTTTTTTGAAGTCTGAATATCAGATGTATTCAGACACATTTTTTTTGCATTTGAGTATTATAGTATTATATACTTAACACTGATGAAGCACTGAATCCAAAAGTAGGCTCTAACTGCAGTAGGATTTTATTTAATTGTATCTAAAATTGTTTCATTTATTTCTTTATCTTCATACACACATACACTTGAAAGAAGCACATGTGATTACACAAATAGGGGAAAGCCTCAAAATGTAGCTAAGGTAGCCATGTAAATGTTCAATGAAGTTTTTGTCCCTCCTTCTGTCAATTCTCACCTCCTTGCCCCAAGTGAGCATCAGGTCAAAGACATTCCAGATTTTGGTTGATAAAGTAAGTTAAGCTCTACGGAAGAACTATCTAAATTTCCCTTTGGTAGGCTTTCTGCAGGAGGCACCTCAATAAGGGCAAACAGTTTTCCTGGAGTGCATCAGTACTACAAGATTACACAACTATGAGTTGGGCAGAAATGTAAGTCTACCCCAGGCTACCCCAATGACGTTCGGCACTAGCTGCTGCAGGAGCTTGTAATGTGGACACAAGTCATCAGTTGCTCTAGCTGTACTTCAGCTGTGAAAATAGCAAACAAAATCAGTAACACCAGAACATACTGTCTTAGCAAAATTACACTGCTAAATTGGGAATGACTGATTAGTCAGACTGTACTCTGCTTAGTGAGGCATGTTTTACAGAACTATATAGAAAGCATTTATACAAATCTCTCATAACAGCTCTTATGAGAGCTGAAATGCAACGAGCTACAATAAAAAAAAGTTTGCTTGTATATTCTTGGCACAGCAACACTGCAACCTGTCATTGCTGAAGACAGACTGCCAGGAATTTTTTTTACATAACTTCCATACATGCCATCTGTCAGTAACTCTCCAGAGACCTCTCATTTATTCCTAAAATTCTCAGCTATATCTGACTCATTAATTAAAATGAGGGATTAAAGAAAACTAGCAAAAAAGCATTTGCCTTTAATATCATCTGACTGGAAACCCACTGACGAACTTCAATGTTTCTAAGTTTTATTACGTTTTCCCATCTTAAAGCTCCAGATAGAGTTTTAAGCCATAACTATGAAAACAATTCAAGGTCTAACTTTTTATCTTACCTGCCTATGTAAAAAAACTTCCAAATTTTTTCATCTTCCAACTTTCAGTCCATAAAATTTAAAGAGAATTCCCACTCTTATGAGCTTTAGCAAATTACCAGCAGTAAAAATGTCACGTCTCAATACAGACAACTCTTCTGGTATAGAGGAAATCCTCATATAATAGCATGTAAATGTTTCAATTTTCCCAACACTGTCAGTTTGAGAATAGAAGATGTAATTTAGAAGACTGAGAAAGAAATGATGGAAGGACGTAACTGATGAGTCAGATGCACAAACAGCATACTCAGAAGGTCAAACTTGAATGTACGCAGACATCAAATGTGAATTGTGAGTCTTGCTGTAGGGTTAACTTGACTTAAGACAAGAATGTTAAGCAAGGATGGATGACAGAAGACAAGTTGATATGGGTAGCTCTTAAACAATCTCTGAGTGAAACAAGATAATAATGAGCAGATGTAATAAAACAAGAGAGTTGATAAGGGAGACAGATGTACAACTTAAGAAATCTTCTACTTCAGCCTCCAAAAAGGTTATCAAGATATTGAACAGAATGATCATAATCCCCTTCACAAAGCAAATTAGCATCACTTGAAATTGAAGGTAAGGTCTCCAGCAACTTTTACTCCCTCAAATATCTGTACAGGAAGGAGGAGGGAGAGCGAGAGAAAGAAAAAAAAAATAGTATAAGCGACAAAGAGAGGAAAGCATCTGGGTCAAGAAATACGTTATCAGAGGGGAATGAAGATTTGTTGACCAGGAGCAGGGCAGAGTTTAGGGAAGAAGGACTGATACTGAAGGAAGACCAGATATACTCAAGGGCACTGTGCAGGAGATAAAGCTTAGGAGATAATCACAGGCAATGTTTTGGTCAGAAACAGCATGAAGCAAAGTATTCAAGCATAAGAAATACATAGAGGAAATGTTTGGTGCAATGGCACAAGAATGACAGTTTCCAAATGACTGCAAGAAAAATTATTTTAACTCTTCTTGGTTTATTAAGTTTAAAACCAGAAAAGCTTTTAAGCTTTACATCTTGTTGAAGCTTTCCAAACATCAAAGAACTGTTTCTGTATGTTAAAGTTAAAAGTGAAGCTGACTACAGATGCTACAAATGGACTACCAGTTTGATCTGCTACCAGAGAGACATGCCATCAATTCTGCCAAGTTTAAGCTGGCGTGTCACTACTGCCCTTACTGCACTGCAATATTTGTTTCCATTTGCATTACTGGAAATCTATGTAAAGGACATCAAGATTCATAATGCTAACCTCTGCATAGACAGCCATGGCAGACATCCATTTCCCTAAAGCTAAATAAAAACCACAGAGGTAGAACAGTTATAAAAGGCAAAGAAAGCAAATTAAAATCTCAGTTTTGTTTCTGCAGACACGCATTTTCAGCAGCTTCAGTGTAACACCTCTTATAAAAATCAAGACATCAGTGTCGCACAGCAACTCACCTGCAGAGCTACAGAAAGAACCCAGGGCTGGTACAACCTCTGCCCAGTGCATTGCCACAAGACAATGTCCTTACATGGGAGACCCAAGCCCGTCTATCAGCAGAAAGGCTGTCACATTAATAGCTACAGTACGACACAAACATTACAGATGTGATGGAGTGAGGTATCAGGCTACTAATATGTATCTACTCTGAGATATCAAAGTATTTAATCAATAACTTTCCATATACGTTTTCCTGGAGACTTGTAAATCAACTTTATTCTGTGAGCAGCAACAATCATTTTTTAATTATTTCCTGAATTTCAATCTTTTATTTCTAACAGTTTAAGCATACTCCCCCCCAAATTAGCAAGAAGGCTGAAAGAATACAAAAATTAAAGACAATTCAACCTTATGTATAATCTGTAAGATTTTTTGGACACTGAAGACTAACAACACAAGTTTGGAAATTTTTTATAAGTCTGTCCTGGTTTCGGCAGGGATAGAGTTAATTTCCTTCTTAGTAGCTGGTACAGTGCTGTGTGTTGGATTTAGGATGGGAACAAAGTTGATAAGGCACCGATGTTTTAGTTGTTGCTAGGTAATGCTTACACTAGCCAAGGACTTTTTAGTTTTCCATGCTCTACCGACTGAGAAGGCTGCAGGTGCACAAGAAGCTGGGAGGGGGCACGGCCAAACTGGCCAAAGGGACATTCCATACCATGGGACGTCATGCTCAGTACATAAACTGGGGGAAGCTGGCCAGGGGGGGCCGCTGCTTGGAGACTGGCTGGGCATCGGTCGGTGGGTGGTGAGCAATTGTACTGTGCATCCCTTGCTTTGTGTATTATTATTATCATATTATTATTATTATCATTTTATTTCAATTATTAAACTGTTTTTATCTCAACCCATCAGTTTTTCTCACTTGTGCTTTTCCAATTCTCTCCCCCATTCCACCGGGGGGTGGGGGAGTGAGCGAGCGGCTGCGTGGTGCTTAGTTGCCGACTGAGGTTAAACCACGACAAAGTCCTACTACATGTTTCTGATAGATGGTTTCCAAAATACAACCACAGTTTAACTAATTGTATTACAAAAGGAAGACTCACCAACAGCTAGATTAACACCAGAAAACACCTGGTTACTTCTTATTGAAGCTAACATACAAGAGGTCCAGGTTGGGACACAGATAGCGAGTTATACCACTAATAACTAACATTATTAAATTTTTGTTTGTTTGCCTGCAATTTCAGTGTTAATTTAAAAGACTGAGGGACCTTACCAGAACACATCAAAAGACAGAAAGTCATTATCTTATGGAAGAAGAGTACCTAATTCAAGATAATTGTACTGTAACAGCCCTTTGGCAGTTTTCATTTCCTGGGAAAATTGCCTTCCTTTCATGATGTTGTAGAACCCCATCTGCTATTATTGCTCATTTGCATTTTAATTTTATGAGGAATGCCTTCCGCAAAACCAAACACCAGAGTTTATCTCCTCACAACAGGAATGGAAGGCCTTAATGTCAGAAGACATAAATGACACTGATGTCTCGTTTACAGCAAGTTCAGCAGAACAGTTGAGCAGCGCTGCACATTAGGACTATGGATGCAGTGACACAGGCAAGGGGAGAACACTTAGGTATATTTTTATTGTGTGGTGCAATGCTGAAGCAAGAGCATCATGGTTTACATCTGTGTACAATACTAACTAGGTGATTAAGTAGTAATGAGCAAAACTAGAACGACTCTTATTGTGGTCATCTAGACATACCTAGAGACCTACCTTCCATCTGAATTGTAAACTATCACATATGTGGATACACACACAGAAGCACAAATTGCAAAGAGGTAATGCAGCACGACAAGAGCCTAGCCACATGCGCCTTTTTTTATCCAGGCACTTCTTAATCACTGCCACACCTCCTCCTAGCTCTGCCATCAGAAAGCCTCCTATTCTACCACTGTGAAATTCCAAATCTTCTGCCTGGTCAGCAAAATCAGATGCAGCAGTGGCCCTACTTAACTGGGATTCAGCGTATTTGCTCCCAGTTACCTCCTGCCCCCCCCTCTGCTAGTTCTGCATGTAGGCATTATGATTAGGCTGCTCTCCAAGCACCCCCAAGATGTTTCCTAAACCAGGTCATTAGTTTCAGTTACCTTGTGGCAAGTACACTAATGCTTTAAGCATGTATATTGCAAAACATCTGCTAAATGGCACAAAGGTGAAATCTGAGTGACACATTCTGCGGTTCATCATTTAGTATCAAAGTATGTGCCTGTAGACACTGTTTCCTCCCTCTTGGTTTGATTTTCCTGGACTTCCGTAAAGGCTGATAAGTTTTTCTCATAACTATCAGACAGTTAGAGAATTATCTGGTAATGAATTCTCATAACCAAAAGTTGGCCTTCACAGGGGGAGGAAAAAACCCTTACTGTTGATATTAACAACAAGTTTTGTTTAAATTTACTTTTCTATAATCCCTTTAGGTAGGCCCTTGTTTAACAAGGGGAACCCCCCATCCCTGGAAGTTTCCCCTCACAAATTTAATGAAATGTTGATTCAGTACAAATATTTTAATTTCACCAAATGAGAGGAGAAACAATTTCCAAACAATATTTTTTCCACTTTCCCACAAGGAAAAAGTTTTGGTTTGGGTTGGGTTTTTGGGGGGTTGTTTTTTTGTTGTTTTGTTTGTTGTTTTTTTTTTTTTTTAAATCACTACTCTCTAAAAATGACCTGAAAACAATCTCTTATGCATAATGATGGGCAAAAAAAAAAAAGTTTTCAAAACTATTTTACTTATAAACCCAAATGACTATCCAGGAAGGGGGGGAGGGGGGGGGCGGGAAGTAAGAAAAGGTAAAAACAGTCGGAATAATGTTCTTCTGCCTAGCCAGCTCTGCATCTGGTACTGTCTTTATTCTTCTGCTATGTTACACAAAAAGTAGCATGATAAACTGGTTTTCAAGAATTTTCTCTGACTGCTACTTTGTTTTTTTTTTCTGTGCTTATTCATAAGGGAAAAGCCTCCTTTTTGTATTTAGTAGCTATTGGATATACTTAGGAAGTAAAATTGTTCAGGACACAGGACTGACATTTTGAGGTCTGTTTCCAGATGAGTCATCATATGACCTATCATTTAACGCCAATAATTTAAATTCTGCCCATCAGTTTCCTCTCTTGCTGGAAATGAAGACACATAGTACACTTCCCAAAATATTAAGATTTACAGTATTAGGACTGATTGCCTATCCTAGTCTAACATTTCCTATGTCTAACAATTTCGTTCTCCGGAAGTATTCTAATCTCGTACTGTATTTAGAAACACACACAATACCCTGTTCTCTGCTGATTTGCAGAGGCCCCAAATTCTCTTATTCCAAACTCTCCAAGATTTGCTGCCATGCTTCTGTTAAACAGCAGCAGCAGCAGCTACCCGTGTTTTTCTCTGCACATAACACTAGTATAAAATAGAGGATAATTTCATGCTTCCTTATCATTCATGTTTAACATACGACTTATATTCAACTTGGCATCTTTATGATGCTTCCGTAGCAGGTTTTATACCCAGCTTTTATCAAATATTCTCATCTAATTGTAAATGCTTCCATGAGTCATGTAGCTGGCTATAGATGTTGTCAGTGAGTCCCACTCTCTGCCAAGTCACTTAGTGCCGGGAGTTGGACAGAGCACATTTTCCATACCAGCCCACAACCATACAATGACACTCCATGCAACTTGTATAGCTGTAGCTATAGCTTCTGCATTCTGTAGTTGTTCCATATGCTATGTTGGATGTTCCCTAGCATTGAGTTCTTTTTTGAGACCCGCCAATATGGACTCTTGTGGCCAGCACAGCACCATGCTATTTGTTGCATATTCTGAGCACTATATTTTTTATTTATAAACACATTCTAGGAAATTGCTACTGGCACACAGGTGCCAAGTTACAGAAGTTTGGCATGTCTGCCTGCATGGTGAGGTCTGAGTAGATACTACCCCTAATAAAAAAAGTTCTGAAAAAATACATCTTTGAATCTTTTTCTTCTCTCCCTCCTTTTTTAAACTGTTCTCCCAGGTCACAGATTATAATTTCTTTTGAAATTGCTACCAAGAACCATTGAATTTCTACAGGAAAAAAAAGTAGGAGAGTTGCCTCAAAAGTCTACATAACTGTGCACCTTCTAATCTAGTAATAACTCCTTCAAGGCAAGCCAAACTCTTAGTAGTTAGTGCCACAAACAAGTGCTTTTTAACCTCTTCCAAACCAATGAAGAGCAGGGAGAGAGCATTTATCTCTTCAATAATTTAAATTCATCAGCTGTATCTCAGGGAACCATTTGCAAAAATAATTTATGTGCAACTGTTTAACCCAGATTGATTACATTGGCAAGTAATATGGTCAATTATTTGAGACATCTAATTTACAGTCTCACAATACTTTACTAAATTTTGCATTCATCTGTCACAGCTGTGTTCAATGATTTGACCCTGATTAAAATTCAGATAGTTCCTTTCTGTGGCAATTCTTTTTGATACCGCATTCATCTTCACAATTTCAATAAAATTGGGGAAAAAAAAGGAACATTGTAGCCTCTATTTACTGTATATATTACCAGTTGTCTGCAGACCCTTGCTATAACAGTAGAGCACAAGGGGTTGACTGTGTTAGATCCTCCCCTCCTGAGTCTTTCAGGAATGAGACAAAGAACTCAGCAATATCCCCCTCCTCCACTTGCAAGATCACATGGAGTGTTACAGACAAAAGAAATCAAAAGCTTTAAAACCCCACCACGTGGAAAGTAATCTTCTAACCATACTGTGAGCCAAGACTGAAGAATTATGACTGATAAAGTAGTCTAGAACAACTAGAAAGTTGTTTCCAGAATCTGTGAAAGCAGTGACGTTATTAGTGAATTACAGAGCTTATCACAGCACCAGCAGGGAGGAAAATGGGAATGTAAGAATGTACAGTGTTATCATTTAAATAGACATGCTGTGGTTGCCTGACTGTCACGTGCATTAGTTATCTTCTGTTTGTTTGCTTGGGAACAAATGACGCTTTCGATTGCAACCACGTAAGACATGAAAGTAGGAACAAGATTGAGCCAACCTTTCCTCTCACATGACAGCTTATAGCATATGTTAAATTGCTACAAGAGCTTATTTCAGCGACCTGATTGTATTTGGGAGAAATGCAGAGAAATAGGATGACAGGCTTTGGCAATCATAAGACTACGTAGAAATCTACTGGCTAAAGCTGTCAACTGAAAGATAAAAAATTATTTTGGAAATCAACAGTTGAGTATGGAAAAATAAATAAATAAATAAAATCTTTGAAAAACAAATCGAGAGCAACTGGGAATTGGCCTTGAGAGATGGTATTAGATTGACTCCTACTGCCAAAGCTCTAAACCATCAGGCACAGATGCTTCGTAACATAAGAAACAATACAGCATGGGTTCTTCAGTAAAAAGAAAAGATAGCAAAGACATCTTTTCTTGATGATGAGACAAGCTTTATGTTGAAAAAAACTTTATACAGAAATGTGTATTTGACTAAAATTCCTCCACATCAAGCTATTAATATGCCTTCATTTGCTGTCAGTATAGCAAACTGGAAGCATGACAAAAACAATTAAATGGTGACAAATACAAGCAACAAGGTCACAGGCTATGTTCTCAGAAATTTTTCAAGTGCAATGGGATAAATGAATGCCAGTTTAAGAATTTCCATGTCAGTAAATGCCTTTCCATACTCTTAAGCAAAGGATGTGACAGGCATCCTCACACAGAACAATTTAATTGTAATTTAACAAGATTCTTGGTTGCTGCATTTTCCCATCTACAGCAGAAACATTAGTGCAGCCCAACAAAGCTACAAAGAACAGTGGTACCAAGAAAACACATAACATATGCTGATGTTTGGATGAAAAACCCAACTACCCCGAGACATGGTGGTTGCAGCATCACGTCACTTGAAGCTGTCACACTGACCAAGAGAGAAAATGAGAATTGCTTAATGTTTTGATACAGCTGCTACCTCTAAGCAGTCTGACAAAGATAAACACAGATGTAAGACACTACAGGCATGCCTGGCAGGAAACTGGGCTCTAGTACAAAGCGGGATATTACTGGCAATAACTGCCCTTAACCATCAAGGCAAAGGCACAGCTTTACCTATTAAGCTAAGGCACAGCCCTGCTTGCCCGTTAAGAGAAGTTAGGAGCTATGCCAAATGTACACATTGGATCTGGTCATAAAAATGGTACTAAAATATATATATATATATACCTGATTCCATTCAAATGACCTGTGTTTTGAGCTATCAGTTTTTAGCATCTACTCTCTCTCAATACAAGCATGTTTTTGAAGAATCCCGAGTAATGTGATTTTGTAATACTTTATCAAAAGAAGTAGCAACAGGCGTCTGCAGACAAACCCCTTGTTTCTTGAGGTTCTACTCCCAGGTTCAGTCATTCTACCATGATGAATACATGACATGGAAGGGGAGGATAGGGGAGCAGGGCTTGCCTCACCTTGAGAAAAGAATGCTGGGCTGGATGGCAGTAGCAGGGAATGCTACGTAAACTGCTTGCTGTCTTCAGGTTACAGAAAAGATTATTTCTGGATGTGTACCACGAAAGGTTGAAAGGCAATAGTCACAAGCTGCAGCTTTTTTATTTTATCAAATAAAAAAAGGCAGGAAGACAGATGGGACAAGCTAATAGATTTTTTTTTTCTTCCATAATTCATCCGTAAAATAGCAGCAACCATAGCAAGTATGAAACAGGAAAAGGGAACATCACTGTGACCACAATGTTAATAAAATTACAAATGCATAGTGCAAGTATCATTATTTGTTGTACAATGCTTTTTTATTTGATAATTGGATTCTTTTTTATTTTAGCATAGCATCAGTAACAGAAACATGATCAGCAAAGTCTTTGATGAACAGATCTGTTTTGTGTCCTTAGAACAAAAGCAAAATACGGTATTTCAAAAGACAAGAAACAGTCCTTCTTTGAGCCTTGACTGCACTCTGGGAAAAATCAGTTCTTTGACTGACTAAAGATATGTTTCTACCTTTTAAACTTGCCATCTGAGAGGTTCTTTTATGGGATTCCCTCCCCCACCCTTGTACTTGCAATATTTCAGTAGAAAGCTAGAGATTTAACTTCTTTTTATTGTTTTATCCATTGATTTACTAAATGTTGGCTTTAGGCCTTTCCAGACAACGCATAGGACATAATGACAAAATGCAGTTTGATAATCACCATCCAATTGTTAGTTGACATTTCCATCAACAGCTACCATCAAGACGGGGAAAAAAAAAAATCCTTACTAAATTACTTCCACCAAAAATTTTAGCAGGTGCTAAGATTAATTACAGACCTTTGCCTTTAGCTACATAGATCTCAAAAGAAAAAAGAAAAAACACACACTTTTTAAAGCCTCTGCTGACAAGAGAAGCTAGGTACTAATTTGGGACTCCCACTTTATGTTAAATCAATGCAAAAATCAGTTACTAAACCTAACTACTGATCACATCCTCCCACGATGTTAAGAGAAGTCTAGTGCAGACTAACCACACTTGCCCTCCCAAATTCACAAGCAGGAAATGTGTTCTGAGGAGCTAGCATTTGGAGGACATTCTTCTAAATCTTTGGATCCTGAGCAAGCTGCAACAATTACTCATAAATCCACTGCTAATAAGATGGGATTTGGATGGCTGATGATACTATTTCTGAAAATAAGGTAAGAACATTAAAAATTACTGTATATCAATTTGATACTACCTTTTCTAATTGTTTCAGAGTATCATTTATTCATAAGGTTTTTACAGAAAACAAATTATTTCATGGACAAAACCACAGGACTTTTGGCCTATTTTATAGCCACTGATGCCACATATTTGTATGTATTTCATTTACTGACATGGGAAGCAGACATGTACATATTCTCCATATGTGATCCTTCCTGATTCTTGACATCAATCAGACTGTTAAAAGCTAACTGATGTTTAAAATGTGCTAGATGGCCATTCGTTATTATAAATCATTTAGTTAATTTCTATTAATAACATCATTGGCTGCTACCAAGCTCTGGAATTGCAGTTGTCAAAAAATAAACATGTGAAACCTGTGAAAGGTCCCTTGCTCCCAGCTGATGTGTTTCATTCAAACTTAACAGGATTCAAGTCAGCAAGAGCAACACAATTGTCTGGACCTTCTCTGAGCAGCAGGATCCTCAAACAAGACCAAAAGTCAGATTTTATTTCACCAGGATTGAAACACTTAACCTCCTAGATAAAAACAGAAGCAACAAGCAAAAAAAATGTAAAGCAAGTGAACAGGCAGAAGAGAAATAAAAAAAGGCGTTTAAACAACTCTTCTCCTGCACACTGTGTTTCAGGAGGCTGGTCCTTTACTTGATTTCAACCAGCTCAATGACTTTCTGAGTATATCTATGTACAACCCCCTCCGGTCCCAGAAAGGACTTTTTTTGGGTCATGCGTGGGACCTGTCTGCTCTCTCCTCCTCACATAGGCAGTACAAGGAGCTCCTTCAAATTAGCAATTTTACAATACTAAGAACTGCTGATTAGACTATCCTTTCCAAAGGTCAAGCAAAACAAAACTGCTTTTTAAAAAATATGATCTAATTTGAAACAGAGAAATTCTCTTACTTTGATCTTTCTAAAAGTATCTCTATTTATAAATGTGCCGCAATATATACTTTGAACCCAGCAGCATGCATGAAGCTCTTTGTTTCGTTCCAAATAATTCAATACACTGATCAGTGGCTTCAGGAAACAGAGAAACTCAGTATACAGAAATTTGACAATAATTTTTGATTGCACTGTTGGTTGATATTAAAAAGTGCATATAACAGGGTTTGACATCTTTTTGTTAATTCCTCACAGTCTAGACCAAGCACAAGCAATAGCAGCAAGCCCTGAGGAGCAATCCTAAGGTAGGCAAATCTACTGTAATTACAAGGTTTGCAAGACTGCTTGCATGGTCCAATTTTAATGCAGAAGCAGCAGTTAAAAATGCTTCACGTATATCCATCAATTTCTTAAAGAAAAATCAAGGCAGATTCCCTGTAATACTGTCTTTGTAGCTAAGTAAAGAAAACCTGAAACCAGACACGTCTGTATGTTGCACTATAGAGTGGTTTCACGTGTAAACTTCAAATTCAAGTCCATTTGAGAGAAGCTGCTAATTTTTTTTTTTTTTAATACAGCTCTTTTTTATACAACGTAAGGAAAGATCAATGGTTTAATCAGTGAATAAATACCAATATACCATATAAGGCCTGAAACTGAGGAGACATATAAATTGCAGTAAAGATTCATATAGTCCTGAAACAATTGAAAGAAAGTTCTTCGGTGAAACCTGGAGCCTTGAGAGTTGAGACAATAAATCTTTGTGATGGGTTGAAAATGTGGCAGCTGTAAAGGAAACTTTGAAAGTCACACAAAAATTACTTTTTGACATCTGAAGACTTCTGACACAAAATGATGGTAAAATTCATCCAGCTCTCACGAAGCCAAGATAATTGCGTTTTATGTCAGGAACTTCACAAGGCTGAAGAAATTCACTCCTCCCAGAGTCTTGCTGGCAAACTTCAAACGTACACTGAATTTGCTGAGCAATGGTTTGGAAAGGATATGCAGAGACAGCCTTTGCCATCATAGAGATGGTTTGTGAAAGCCAAGTATTTTTGTGTTTCCACACATGCTACTGACATCTCTAGATATATATTTTAGTGTCCTGTTTTTGCTACTCCTCCTGCTATTTCTCCCAGCTAACAGCAATGATAGGAGTACTTTAGAATATGCACTTTTAGGAAATGGGGGGGAAACACAACAACTGCAAATCACTGCAAACACCATTAACTATCACACCACTGCCCTGCTCACATTTGCCATTTCAACTGAAGAACGTGTAGCTCCCTAGACTGCATCATATTCTGCAACACCTGTACAAGACTAACATATTAGACCAGCACCGAGCTTCTTGGGTTAAACAACCTTCTTGCACTTACAGTAGAAAAGATGAAAAAAATTCTGACAGCACAAGAAGTTTTTTTTACTAAAATGCTACTGCAACCATTCACTCAAGTGTTTCCATCCAGACTTTCTAGATCAACTCACAGAAATATTATAAAAGTTTTCCACATATAGATGAATTCTATCATCTAATTTCACATCTTTTGGGTTCTGCCTTAGGAAATTTACAATGGTGAATCCAAATATTGCTATCTTTTATATCTATAATTGGATTTAATCCAGATGCTGTCATTTATTTTCTAAAATAAACAACATTCCCTACCAATACTTTATATCAAGAAGGTGATTACATATTCAAGAACCCATAGACAAAAGGGGTCATCTTTCATTCTGTTTTGTTATTTAGCAACTAAAGACTGCCAAAATGTATGCAATTAACCTTTTCATCTATTTTTCTAGTAGAATATCTAGCAAAAGTAAGTAGCCCTTTTTTTTTTTGGTTAAGAAAACCTTTGTGCTATGTGCGTGAACACACCTGAAGTACAGCAACACAATTTGCAGGGGTTCTACAATAGTGATAAACATGTCTGAAGAGCTACTAAAGTTGTATTAAAATGTTTCATATCATATTTAGAGCTTTAAAAGCAGCTGTTGAGCAAGATCCTGTAGTTTTTATACACAAACTGTATTTTGTTTAGGTTCATATTCGAGTATTGGCACCCCCAGTACTTTACTTCAATGTCATTATGACAAGTTATTGTAGAAATTGTGTAAAATGTTTAAATCAGAAGCTATGGCCTCAAAATTATTATTTTTCTTAAACTATTTGTCAATACTCTTCTATTAAATTATAGTCTCCTTAAGAGAAAATTGTTTTTTGATCAAAAACGATGAAAACATTTCAGTAACTTATGAAGTTTTACTTCACTTTTTGTATTCTCTTTGATTGTACAGAAACAGCGGTAGCGACAGCCCTCTCATTTTGTGTACAGCCAGCCATATAGCATACATGTATACTTTTAAAATAGAAAATCCTGTCTTTTGTCCTAAGATTTATCATGTTTTTTTTAAAATGCAACACTAAATGGAAGACAGGGAGGTGATTCAAGACAGCCAGCACGGCTTCACCAAGGGCAAGTCCTGCCTGACCAACCTAGTGGCCTTCTATGACGGAGTGACTACATCAGTGGACATGGGAAGGGCTACAGATGTCATCTATCGGGACCTCTGTAAGGCCTTTGACACGGTCCCCCACAACATCCTTCTCTCT
>NW_008824536.1:1136349-1151701 GCF_000699105.1 Pygoscelis adeliae | reverse complement strand
GACCTGTTGGAGCGGGTCCAGAGGAGGGCCACAAAAATGCTCAGGGGGATGGAACAGCTCTCCTGTGAAGAAAGGCTGAGAGAGTTGGGTTTGTTCAGCCTAGAGAAAAGAAGGCTTTGGGGAGACTTTATTGCAGCCTATCAGTACTTAAAGGGGGCTTATAAAAAAGATGGCGGCAAACTTTTTAGGAGGGCCTGCTGCGACAGGACAAGGGGGAATGGCTTTAAACTAAAGGGGGGTAGATTTAGGCTAGATATAAGGGAGATATTTTTGACACTGAGGGTGGTGAAACACTGGCACGGGTTGCCCAGAGAGGTGGTGGATGCCCCATGCCTGGAAACATTCCAGGTCAGGTTGGACGGAGCTCTGAGCAACCTGATCTAGTTGAAGATGTCCCTGCCCACGGCAGGGGGGTTGGACTAGATGACCTTTAGAGGTCCCTTCCAACCCAAACTATTCTATGATTCTATGAAATGCTATACAAACTGCGTGTGGCAACTAAGTAGTACAGTACAGCTCACAGTCAATAGCCAAATCATCTACCATCTGTTCCTTGAAGTAAATTGCATTCATGTGAATCTAGCAGATACGACTTACTGATGAAAAGGGTAGTCATCATTCACTGGGAACTGTTTTTTTTTTTTTAAATTAAAAACAATACAACCTGTCTCTTCAAAATAAATATTTTTCAATATGAGACTTCCTTTCTGAATTCTGCTCAGTGCCTGTCAAAAGACATGGCTAGTGATAGTCTGGCAAACAAAAATCTGACCACTGTAACAGATTAAGCACATACAGATGGGATGTCAAATAAAAAAAAAAAAGGTTTTGGACTTACAGCATTGGCCTCTGGCTTCCTCCTTGAAAAAGCATTTAGGCCACTGACTATAGTCATACAGCTACCAGATAACTCCTGTCTATCTATAAGTCTATTTTTGGGCTAGAACAGCCAAATCTAGAGAAGAAATTTCCAGACTTGGGAAAAACTCAGATGTTAGTCTAAAAAGATGTGCAGAAGAGTGAAGAAGGAATTCCTGTCGAATGCAAGCACAGAATCTAAGCTCAGAACAACTCTCTCTATTTAGGTATTGGCATGTGCATTCCTCCAATGCTTGTTTTTAATTCCCAATATTTTTTCCAGTCACAGCCAAGAAAAAAAGGTCTCTGCATGAAGACGGGGAATTGTAAGAAGGTAAGGAGCAATCACTGTCCATTTCTGGAATTAACCTTTTAAGTTTCTTTTAGTATGACTCTTTGAAGAGCAGAGTTACTCAGCAATAATGCGATGGCATTTAACACGGTACTTTCAGGACTAAGAATTCTGTAGAATTCTTTCTTTCTTTCCAGAAAGAAGAGAAAGAAATATTACCTTTCAAAATTTCTCAAAATTTCCGTACGTTAGCCTGTATCATAAGGGACAGGATACCCGATGATCTGGCTGCACTTTGCAGAACTCCAAGTCGTTTTCCCATTACAGCCAAACAACAGATAGAAGAAAAGTAATTCCTCATTTCATGTTCAAGTACAAGTGTATGAGTTAGAAACAAGATGACAACAGCATTATGACACTAGCCAATTTAAATGTAGTACAATATGTGACAGACAAAATAGAAAAGAAGTTCCGATTTCCTAGAACTGAGTTTCTGTTTCAGTAAAATAATAATAATAAAACAATTCTTACTATAAATGAAGAGTAGAATCTGAAGAGTTTAACTCTCATTTGGGCAAGTTATACGTACTCTTCATTAATCAAGATTATTTTTCTTCCAATTTATTACTCTGCATAACAAGCTTTTTCTCTGTTACTTCAGGACTTATTTTCAAGAAATAAAACAAAAAAAAATTCTATTGTGTATAACAGGCAAATAATTCAAAGAAGTGAAGAGACATTTTGAGCAAATTATTTTCCCTTTTGCTTTCATGTAATTGCTTAGGGTAGGATGCTGATATTTCACCTCCTTGATAATGGATATGAATTTTCCTAGCATAAAGCCAACTATACTATAAACAACAAATTCATACATTTTAAAAAGCTCTGTTAAAAACAGAAAGCAGTGGCCAAGAAGCCAACCGTAACACTGCACTGACAGAATGAAAAATCAAAAGAAAACAGAATTGCAGTAAAGACCATAAGATTATTATTCTCTTCTGACTTGTTCTAGGACTTAAATTCAGATCAATTAACTTCAATTGATTACTGAAGAACAGAACAAGTTACAGAAGGCAACTAAAATGATAAAAGTGTAAACTAAAATGAAATTCACCACCAGAAGGGATGTTAAAGAAAAGTAAATAATGAAAAGAGGTAGGTTGCTTTAGTCTAACAGCACCCCCAGATAAATAAACCAAAACAATAACCTGTACCTTCCAAAAAAATTCCATCAAGGACATAGAGCAGTGAGATGCCAGATGTTCACTCAACAATGAAAACACCACTCTGTAGATGTTTGTAGTCACAGGAAAACTACTCTGTCAGAAACCTACTAGGCCAAAGAAAGGTTCTTCCTGTAACACATCCTTAGTTTCCCTAGATTCTTTGTCTCTATCAGCCTTAAACCTATTTAAATTGTCCAGCCTTCCTATTCTACAATGTTTCTAGTGATTTTATCCAGAGACAGTGGAATCAATACAAACGGCTTCACAAGAGCCTGTTTAGGCTAGTTCTACATCACAGATATCCTTTGTCTGATGTGGGTTGGTTTATGCTTCACAGCTCCCTTGGTTTGCTTTCCAGTTCTCCCTCCTTTAGCCATATTAAAACCACTACTGCAATCTTTTAAGTCAGCTGATATTCAGGCATTGAAATCATCTTTGGAAAAACCTTTGTCATTTTCTGTAAGATCGTACTTTGGACATCCCTCTTATCTTGTTCTCTAGAATAAGCACAGTATTTTCAAGAGACTTTAAAGGTTTTTCCTGTTTGTACAAGACTATGGTATAAGAATTTAATTTATAGCTACTTTATTTATAGCTATATACTACAGCACCTCATCTATGGAAAGGCCAAAATTAAACATACTTTCCAAATCTCTTAGAGTTGAGGAGCAAAACATTTCAAGCTCCTGTTGTTTTTCCTTTACTAAGCTGGTCTTTGTAGCAATTCCAGAACACAGAAGGCATTTGTAATGTAGGTCTACCAACTGTAGACCTGTTATAGCACTGTAAGAAGGATTTGATCATTTGGCTATTTCTATTCTTTCAAGCTTACATAATTTTCACTGTTTGAGCCCCCTACATCCTTTCTTGTTGCAGATAAAGTATACAACCTTTAATCTACAGTTTTACTCATGAGATTTGAATATATAAAATCCAAGATGCATTTCCATAAAAATTAAAATAATAGCACGAACTGTACAGCATACAGCTTTAACAACAGCTTTCAGATGAGATGTTACTGATCGTTCCAGGGAAGCAGAGATGTATGGATAGGAAGTGAACCTGTACCAACAATAACTAGAGGCATTACAAGCAATAAAGAATGAAGATTCAGTTCTGTATGCAGGAAGTGTCTGCTTCATGTCTCATCACCACTGTCCACAAGTCCAGCTCCATACAGGAGCGTAAGTCAGGCTGCCTTGTAACTTCCTGCACTCTAGAAGCCAAGGGCTTATTTCCAAAGCATCATCATGAATCAGATATACCCCACTAGTGCAAGCCTAATTTGACCTGATTAATAAGCTAATAAGTTACCATTGTTCACTCTTTGCCTTTTGCACTTCCCCAGTGAGAACGTATCATTGTCGTAACCTGCCTTTCAGTGGGGGTTCAGTAATATCAATCTCAAAGACAGCTAACTACCCATTGCTACCAAATGCATCCATTAGGTCTGAGTTTGACAGGTCTTCCAAATTCTGCTGGTGAAGACAGAAATCTTCCCTTTCTTGTTACTAACTGTAATGGTTGGCAGGCAAATGGGGGGGAAATAATCTAAAAGATAAGCATCTTTACTGAGAGTTTTAACAAAGTTTAGTGATTTTTACATCATAATCAGTGCTGTTAAAATTATTTTCTGGATAAAAATATTCATCAGCATGTGAACTGGGTTTTAAAAATATCAGATATGAGGGGAACTGTTCCATTACAATGCTACCTAAAGGTTTAAAATCTGCACAATATCTACAAGAACAAAAAAAAGGAGGAAAAAGAAAAGGTCAGGAAGAGTTGGACAAAAAAAAAAATGAAGCTTTCATCTTGTGAATAATCTGTAGGGGAAAGCTGCATCTAACTAAACTGCAAAATTGAAACACAAAAATTCTTATTTGTAAATTGTAGATAAACTTGGAAATAGTCTGAAGGAAAAAAATACGGAATTTTTGGCTGCATCCCTTAGTTACTCGTAATTCTTGCCTGACACTGCTAACTTAATTCAGCAGCTACTTTTTAACAAAAATGTAGACAGAGGCAACTCATGGAGTAATTCGTAGAAAAGGACGCCTCTGGTACCTGCAACTTCTTTTGTGCTCCTTCTTCTAAACAGGTGAAAGTCAGGTGAAGAATCACACTGCCACCTTCAACAGCTGTTTCTGAAGCAAAGCTCTCCATCACACCAGGAAGCTCAGCTCAGACACTCTGCAGTGCAATCTAGTTTCCACCAGAATTTCAGCCAGGAAAATACATTTCTCCTTCACACTGTGATTACAGCATTTCTCTGAAATAGCTGAGCAGGACCACTGCTTAAAGCAGTTGATATCCTTTCCCACTGGAATGCGGTAGAAAGATAGGCCATCTCAATACAAACGTCTCCCATATATTACCTTGGCCCAGAACCAAGACACTCTGGAATGTAATTTCTAGACAGCACAGAAACCTGAGCAAAGAATGCAAGTCATAGAAAATAAAACCAGGACGTGGTTCCCTACCAAAGACATTGAGAAACAACTAGCTTCTTGTGACGATGCTTGCAAATACCTTCTGGGAAGCAAATTTTAAAGGACAGAAATGTCACCTCAACATGTAATTCACTCTGATAAAGCCCAGATCTTAAAGCAGACACAAAATCATTGAGTTAGGTGGCTAAGTAGTAGCTGTGTACACAGGTCTCTTTATGGAGCAGGCTCCAGCTTCTCACTTACTCCTAATGGAAATTAAGAGCCAAGAGACCCCTTGGCTTTCAAACATCTCTCCCTTATATTTATTCTGCTATTTGTGGGCTAAAGCAAGCTAAACACCCTCTTAAATATTCTCTTCAAAGGGTAAGTGATCCATAACAGGGTCTCAAAAAGCCTTATAAGACTGTAAGGTCTTTTCTCAAATTATAAGACACACTTGAAACAGGAAGATTTGTAGAGGAGAATAAAGCATGCATATGCCTTCCTTCTTGTATCAGAAGCAGTCCTGACATACCATTTGCTTTTGCTATTTATGAACTATTTGTATGAACCATGGAGGAATAAATGAGGTTACACCATTAGTTAATTCTGTTGACTCATCCAGAATGGGAAGCTTATTACATTACTTTGGATTTACATCAACTAATACCAGTTTACCCCAGCCCACTCGCATCTGTATACCAAATGATAAAGACTGGTTTTAAGCAATCAGGCACACAAATACACTCTATTTTCAGTTTAATTCTATTATACTGAAACTAATAGCAGTAGTAGCTCTAAACTCACTCTTGTTGCAGGTTTTCTGTAGTTTGTCAAACTGATTACATTTTGGTGAAAGATAGAGCTACCTGGCATTCATGATGGCAAATCATTATCGTCAACATCCTCCTCTGTAAAACATATTTGTCCTTATTTGCCTCCCTATTCCCATTACCATAATAAACACTAAAACATAATTGCCCTCAGAATTTAATTTATAAAGAAAGAGAAAAATCACTTCTCAGCAACAGTTCTATTAGCTATACTTGGACAGACAGGACTAAGCAGCAGTAAAGTCATAGGGTTTTGTTATTAAAGGAAGACAACATTCACAGAAAGTATTCTCTATGGGCACAGCATTGTGCTACATAAACTTGCCTACAGCTTAGTGCACTGTGCCTGGCATGCTCAGCTCGCAAAGCTTATGGAGCAGTACTTTAAAATGGCAGGCTATTAAGTGCCAGCTTTATAACTGCTCAAGCAAAAAAAAAAACCACCCAAAACAAACAAACAAACCAACCTGAAAGAATATTTCAGCTAATTGCTTTAAATTGCTAAGCCTCTAGATTTAAGGAATCAGTAAAAGTCTAACAAAGAATTTATGTGCATGTACACACACACACATACACAAAACCCCACCGACACAAAATTAATAGATATTCCTGGATAGGCATCCTGCTGGAAGCAGCTTTGAGGCTAACAGCTCCTTTATTGATCAGAACCTCTGACATAACTTGACATGCAGCCAAAAGGCTCAAGCATTTTGCTGAAGACGAGTTTGTGCAAGTAGATAATTAATATGCATATCATGGGTTTAGTGACCCTTCTGAACTGGTTGATTTTTAAATTACTTTTTGCCCTTTTTGCATTTTAGCCTTCATTTCCAGAGAGGTAGGAACTAATGATCCTTTTAAAATACGGGAATAGTTTAAAGAGCTGTGTTTATCACTCAGGTAATTTCTCTGAACATGCAATTGTGAGGTTCTATAATGACCACTTCTCAATACTTGTAGTTCCGCTTGTTCAGTCTACAGTAAGACTTTTTTTCTTTCAGCTGTTCTAAAAACTCCTAAAGCCAAGCCACATTGCTCCCTTCTCATGCATTCAAAAGTAATAAAGATTTACAGGTCAAATTATGACCTCATCTAACATGTCAGCAGCCCATTGTTGATAACAAACTTGCACCAGTGTAACAGAGCAGGAGTATAAAAACTATCTCACTGATAAAGCCACAGGAAAAGACCTGCATTTCACTCACACTCAGCTGTACCAGTTCTCCAGTGTTTGATCAAAAAGAGTATGAAGATATTAGGGGGAAAAAAAAAAAAATCTAAGTGCCCAAAGAATAGTCCTTGCACTCTCAACATGACAAAAAGGTCATGGAAGGATGACGCAGAACAGGCCACAGAGGTACGAACCAGACACAAAGGAGTCGGTGGAGAGACAGTTCAGGCTAAGGGCAGCATAGCAAAGACTCAGAACAGGAAAATGGGCGAAGTCACAACAGGACACAGTTGTTACTTCCGCGAGGTGGTGTATCACCCCCTCTTGCTCCAGTACTCCCTCCAGCCATAACTGCCACTGCAACTTCAGTTAGGATGCAGATTTTATGACGACTCCTTGCATGGTGTTCACTCACACCTTTGGATGCATTAGGAGGAGCTATTAATAGTCGTCTTTGCATGTGATAGGTCTATCTTTAGATTTCCAAATATCCCCCCCTCTCCCCTCCTCCCAGGAAGCATATCTTAATATGATTCTAAAAAAACTTTACAAAGCTGATGACATTCCACCTTAACTATACTTGGAAATTGGTAGAGTTGATTTGGGAGTTTTTGAGGACCACTTGTAATGGTTACCTTAAATTAAAGGCTGTTTAGCTCATTTATTCTTAATTATCTTTTATTTACACACAATTAAGCACACAGCTTCTATGTTTAGAAACTAAATTCTATTTATAATAAAAAATTCCATAGATGTTAGGAACTGGGACGGATTAAGATGCAACTGCTGAAGCCAACTTATTGATCCCAGCATTACATATAGAGGTATTTAATGGGTTTTCTTTACAGATGCTATTCAATCTTTTCAACTGCTTAGCAATGTTAAATGGCAGCAATTGACTTGTGTGGAAAAGATCATTTACAAAGGTACCAAGAGAGACATCAAGGATTTCTACCTGTAGAAAAACTCCAATTTAAAAAATAGCTGAGAGAGATTATTTTAGTGATATCTAGTCAGAATGTCTCTCTGATTCTATTTATGTCACTGCACTTCTCTTGGTATCACGTTTTGCTTTTGCTTATTCAAGCAATGAAAAATTAAAAGCAAATCTTTCGCATCAGAAATCTATTATTACAGAAAATGTGTTCAGAGCACTGCGTGGTGTCCTGGTTTCGGCTGGGGTAGAGTTAATTTCTTCCTAGTAGCGGGTACAGTGCTGTGTTTTGGATTTAGGATGAGAATAATGTTGATAACACACTGATGTTTTAGTTGTTGCTAAGCAGTGCTTACACTAGTCAAGGACTTTTCAGCTTCTCCTGCCCTGCCAGCAAGAAGCTGTGAGGGGGCACAGCCAGGACAGCTGACCCAAACTGGCCACAGGGATATTCCATACCATGGGACGTCATGCTCAGTATATAAACTGGGGGGAGTTGGCCGGGGAGGTGACCGCTGCTCGGGAACTGGCTGGGCATCGGTCGGTGGGTGGTGAGCAATTGCATTGTGCATCACTTGCTTTGTATATTCTTTTATTCACTTGCTTTGTATATTCTTTTATCATTATTATTATTATTTCCCCTTCCTTTTCTGTCCTATTAAACTGCCTTTATCTCAGCCCACGAATTTTACTTCCCCTCCGATTCTCTCCCCCATCCCACTGGCGGGTCGGGGGGGTGAGCAAACGGCTGTGTGGTGTTTAGCTGCCTGCCAGGTTAAACCACAACATTTGGGAAAAAGAATTTGATCATAATTATTCCTACATAATTGATGCAAAATAAGCAGAAAGTGTATTAACTAGTAAAATATCAATTTCCATGAAGGAAATGTAACAGGACCACATCTCATCAAATTTCAGACTTCAATGAGAATATAAGGCTTATGGCTTGGTTTCACTGCTTCCCTTGGGATGAACTGATGTTGCAATGTTCATACATTCCTAAAATTAAAATGATGGTATTGTTAAAATAATATACATTCTTTTTGAAAAATTCAGTTTGTTAATCAAAAATCAACGTTACCTGTATACTAAATAAATGCAAACAATCCTTAGTTATTAATCCAAGGTACAATAAAGGTGCGAAGTCACCATGCTGTGTATATACAGATGTGACTGACAGATCATTATGGCCCTCTTCCCTGGTAAGGCACGAATTGCATATTTACAAAAAACCAAACCCCCTCATAAATGTACAGTTCACTCCTTTCATAGTGTTAAAGGGACCTCATGATCAGTGATGTTACATAACATTTTCTATGCTTAATTCTGCTCTCATTTAAATCAATGCAGCTTACACTAACTTCATGGTATGCCTCATGCATCATCTGAGCAAAGAAAAATTGATAAGGAAAATGCCTTCCTAGCAAACCAAGATCTAAGTAGTGACACCATCTAGGGGCATCCATTTCTGAAGTGACATTTGACCATAAATTATTTGTATAGAGCTATTTTTAAAAGCTTTATCTTCATTACATTATCATGAAGCAGTCTGAGGAACTTTGATTTCTTTCTCAAAGCTTGTCTTGCTATACTGTTCAGAGTGTTGAAGGGTTGGGGGTTTGTTTGTTTAAGTTTTCATTTCTCTGTGGTAATATAAACCCCACAAGATAATCGATCAACAAATCAAAGTGACAGAAGGAATTTAGAATGACAACTGAGCAATCATAACTATACTTGACACTTGTTATTGCAGTATTAAATAATCATGCTAATAGTTTTAAAGTTAGTTATTTCTGAACTTTAAATGGTGCAATAAAGAGAACTAGAACTAGACCGTGCATTTGAGGGGTTTCTAGTGAAATTATTACACCTCTTCCCTTCACTTATGGCAACGTAATATTCCATAGCAAAGGCATTATTTCAATGCAGAGAACTACCTTAATCTGCTTCTTAAAATTTTCAAGCTTAGAAATACCAGGCAAAGTATACACCTGCAATAAGAAGCAAGTCAGACAACTTGCACAGAGAAATGAAAAGAGAGTGCAGAGCAAGACAATCAAACTCCATCTCTTCCCATGGAATGACAATGCATTTAGAAAAACTGCTTTGGGAAATAAATCCTTGGCAGTTATCACACAACCTGTAGTGCATTTCCCCACAGGTCTCTTAAAATTTGAGCACTGATGTACACTAAATCCAAGTGAAGGTTGTCACTGAAAAACGTCATTCTGTTTAATTTTCAGCTAATCAGCTCCTGTTCACCATGCAGCCCTCCTCCCGACTTTGAGAAGGAATCTGCAAACAGATAGTGCTGACAACGCCTTTTGGCCACAGTCCACACACAGCTCAGGCTAACCAGCAAACCGTATTTAACACATTTTTGTAAGAGTTTCCAAAACCTGCCTGATAATCAGCATGGTGATAAGAAAAGAAGCATGAAAGAGAGCAGTTTGGTTAGTTTATCCCTTATCTTGCAAGTTTAAAACCTCTATCAGTTTCAGGTTGATTGGGAAAAAGGGCACAGTGCATCTCAAGGCTTTGAAGTTCTTTGTAGAACTGCAGTGAAATAGAAAATGATAAGTAACAAAAGCAAAGGGGGAGAAAAGGACACAACAGCACTTGCTTTCTCAATCTGCAATTTTATAATTAAAAAAAAAAACAAAAAAAAAAACCACACAGGCTTACATTCCTATGAAACTTACCACTAGGGACAGCAATCTTGTAATTAGTGGATTCACCCCAAAGTTGGCAGACCATAGGTCAAGCTTACCACTTGCCACATTAAAACTTGGTTCCAATATCTTTAATGACTGCCATGAGGAGTCTATTGAGTTGTTGTCTCTCTCTGTACTGTGAATATTATTTTACATAAATTTTAGCAGTGCGTTGTGTCTCTCTGTACTGTGAATATTATTTTACATAAATCTTAGCAGTAAGTGAGCCAAGCAATATGGGGGACACATCAGCCCTTAGAATTACTCTCAACTTTTCAGCACTGCAAGACTCATTCTGAAATCTAAAATTAAATAGATGTAAATTATAAATAAATTTTTATCTAGAAGTCACATTTACTAGACATTTGCTGATGACTACCATGACTGTGTTATATTAGAAACACACTTCCATATATAAACTGTATGTAGAACTATTTTGCACAGGGGAATCCATGCATGCAAATCCTTCATTTTTAATAGTACATCTGATAACGTGACTATATTCTCACATATCAGCACTAGCAAAATAGATTTATTAGCCTTAACTTGGGATCATTTATGAAAATCAGCTCAAATACCTGTACTCAACCAAAATAAATGTCCAGTAATAATGCACAACAAATATGTATTATATCTCTCTCTCTAGTGTCAGCAGAAATCACATCAACAACCTAACTAGACCTATTTATATAATACACTGCCCTCACCATAATTATGTGCACATGCATGAAGATTCTGCCCTGTTTCTCTTTTCCATGGCTCACCCCCCACCCCCGAAAGTTTAGGAAAGTTACAAGCAACTGGAAAACCTCATTAGGAATGTAAATGCTGAGACACACAAGGGAGTGCTCTAGTATACTTTGCCTAAGATCACAAAACTGAACAGAATACCTGCTGCCATCTATCTAAAAGTAATACTAGTCTAAGTCTGATGATATATTGCTTTTACATTCAAAGCTCTGCTGGAATTTTCTTGGAGGCTCTTCTAACAAACACATTTTCTGCACACATGCACATGACAACCATCATCTTCAAATACAGTGAAGATGTAGTATTCGTGTAAAATGCAGTAGCAAATTTACTATTTGCATTTTATAAAAATGCAGTAGTAGTAATGTAAAATGCAGCAGCTAATTTCTTTTAATATAAAATATAGTTCATATATAATAATGTCCCCATTGAGAAATTCTTCCATTTTCATATTCCAAACCTCAAGAAGCAGCCTAGAACATATTTTACTATGTTACAAATTTCTGTAGCAACATATATTTAACTGTCTTAATTATTATCATCTTTCTGAATATGGGAAAGCCACAGCTCTCCATGATTGTATGCCTTCAGCAATTTATTTTTACATTGCAGGTTCTAGCTGCAGCAATGACGCCAAAACTTGTAACAGACCTGTAGTAAACTCTACTACAAAGAAAATGAGCCATTAATCTGCCCTGCAACCATTACTCGGTATGCATAAAACCAGTGGATTAGTTGATGGAGGTTTAGTGGATGGAGGACATTTAAATCCTCAATTCTCAGTTTACTGTATTGAAAGACTTTTTGTTTCAAAGTTGGTGTTCAGACCTCAAAGGCATCAGTTCTTACTATTGCTGTCATTGAAATAAATAATTTTGCAAGTGCCACAACATTTTTATGGTAGCAAAATAATTCTATCTGTACTAATGAAAGCACCTCTGTAATAACAAACTTACACAGCATTTATACTCTTTTATAATACTTGAAAAATCACTAAAATGAGCTTCGCTTCTAAAGAATAGATGAGAAATCAACCCCCATATAATAATGTGTATACTTATATGAGAAAGGAACTTCCTTCTCTAGTGTTACTGTATAATAAATGCCAATCAGCTTTTTTCCTGAAACATTAAAATCTCCTATTGGTGACTATTAACACAGATGAAAACCAGCAAATGATGGATTGAAGACATACAAGCACACTCATATCACTATACTTTCTCAAAATGGTAAAAGCATTATAATTCTAGTACATTAATTTACTGAATTGCTGAATTCTTTTGATAAACTCAATAAATATTGCTAACACACCATGTTGCTCATTAAATTAACAGGAGCTTATTGATCGAATCATATGACTGTAAGCTGTTTTTCTCCCAGAAGGGAATAGACATTCAAACACAACATTGGGTAGGTAAACAAAATAATGCCCTATTCTCTTCTGATGTAACTTAATCTCACTTTGCTAGAGGAAAAAAACATGCTTTTATTGAAAAAAAAAAAAAAAAAAGGAGTTAACTGATGTAATCAGAGTTAACTGTAATAGGAGCTAATGCAGGAAAAGTAATGGGAAAACCTACAGGGTAACAAGCTCAGTTAAGTAACTCAGTAACTAAACAGTAAGTATTCCAAATCATGTAGCATAAACCTTGATTCATCAGTGCCTACAAGATAACTACGCAGGTTCATTATCGTTTTAAACCAGGAAGACTGCAAGAAGGAAGTTCTCTGAAAATAAAGAGTACTCGCAAGTTATCACCAGAGGCCCAACCCAGAATTACTTACTCAAACCAAACTTTTCTACCAGTGCTCATCTAGGATTCTTTATTTCCCCCCCAGTATTTTTGACAAGTGCATCTTAATATATGCGTGTGTACATATACACACACAAATTCAAATATTTGAAGCAGCTGTGACTGGCACAGGGTAGCCGTCGAGCTCCTCCCACAGAGGTTACCCCTGCAGCACCCCCTGCTACCAAACCCTTGCCATTTATGCCCAGTACAACAGCTTTGACCTCCAATACATCACAGATTTCCTTGGACTGTACCTGACTATTTACTCCTTACATTTTTGCCTGTCACATATTGCCAAGTAAAGAAATTTCTGAATGAGTGCCCCTCCCAATGACTCCCTTGGCTGCAGCTTGCTAAGTACCAGCATGCTGCAAAGCAATGTCAAAGCAATGTAAGCCCTTGCAATGAATCTCTCATAGAAATATTGACAACAATAAATAAAGTAATCTTAGAAGCATTTCTAGATACAAGCAGACAAGTTCATTGTAACTCAGATTTGCAATCCAAACTTACATCTTCTTGCTGTAAGTGTTTAAAGACTGCCGAATCAACACTTCTCAAGCATAACAATACTGTAAATCACTCCTGCCCTTTCCCTCACCCTCAGGTCACCCAGAACACCCTAAAAAACTCTTTTGGACTTGCCATAAATGCCCTATGAAAGAGATAAACCTCTAAAATCCAAGTGCATTATTAAATATATATATCAGTGGAATTTATTGAATAACTGTAAAATTATGCCCTCATCTTTTTATACTACTTTATTAAACCACTCTCTGTAACCTTAAGCTGGGAAAGGAAACAGCATATGCAAATTAATGTCATAATCACTCTTAGTGAGAAAGAAAAGCATATTCTGCTAAGTTCGCCTGTACTGACAGACCCGATCCAGTCAAGTATCACTGAAAAGGGATTTGCCATTGGAAAACACGCAGTTTGCATCAGAAATTTGCACTGTTTGCATGCACTGCTGTTTTGTGTATTTTAATCACCTTGTTTTTCATTGGAAAAAGAAGTAAAATGAATAATTCTCTAAAATATTAATAGTTTATGCTAAAATAGAAACAACTCTAATGTTTCATGAGAAAATGGGCCTATCTTGTTTCTGTAAATGGTCTGGACCTCATACTGACAAAGGCTGTGCCTGGGCAGCTTTCAATCAGAAAAATAGAATGTGTAGTATCCTTTTCCCTATACTGTTATCTCGGCATTGAAACCTTCAGATAGCCCTCTAAACTATGCTAAAAAAACCCACCATGTTTTGACTGGGATTTGTGTAAACACCATCAATTGTAAGAAGAGGAAACAACAACAACATAATAATAATAAAAATTCCACCACTAAAAGAGACAAACATAGTATTCAAGTTCTTTTAAAGTTGTTTCCCTTCTTCTGCCAAAATCATAAAAATGTAGAAGTGAACTGAGCACAAATGGTTCATTGCAGCATTATCATTACCACAGCGAGGGAACAGGAGACTGAACTACACAATCTTCCCCTGAAGGTTTAATCTCTGGTCTTGTTCATAGTTCTCAGATACTTCAGGAACTTGGCTATCAGCCTGTTTCCTCAGTCCTGGAAAGTCTGTAGCTGCGCGATTGCTTGTGTTAATGTTCGACGAGTAACTTCTAATTTTCTGACATTCTGTAGTGCCCAAGTAGTCAGCTGCTTGGGAGCTGATTACTCATTCCCTTCCTTTGAAGCACATTTTCTCTGACATCCTTTAAAACGCCATAACGTGGCATAAGGGCACAGTTCTGCAGCACCCCTTTACACTACTTTATACGAGGCTTTCCTCAATATGAGGACCAAGACAACTGACAACAGAACACCAAAAGATGATTTGTATGCAACTCCTTTTCTTCAGCAGTGGTCTACCACAAATGTCCCAGTTCTCTTTCACGGCATCTATAACTATCAATTACCTGTGAAAACAGCTTTTACTGTAGTCACCATCATATCAAACTTTTGTCCAGAGCGTACAGCAGTAATTGTGCTCTTCTCCCATTTCAGGAATGAACTCTCACAAGGCCTCAGTAGTAATCTGTTGCATGAAATCCTATTCACATTAACATCAAACATACTTATCAGGTATGTTTGCAAAAGTTTCCCTTTACTGTCAGGAACAGAAGATCCATTAGAAAAAGCAAGCAGGCCCTGCAGCTAGAATCCTTTTTCCACTTCGTGATGAAAAAGAGATTTTTACACTGATCGTATTTATGGTCAACAGTCAGGGGACAAGAAAAATCTTCTCCAATAGTGTCTGTTATCTACTGAGGCTCTCCAGTCTTGTTTTGGGAAACTTGTGGTCACCACTGCCACAGTAATTGACTGCTGCCATCTAGT
>NW_008824536.1:1120527-1136295 GCF_000699105.1 Pygoscelis adeliae | reverse complement strand
TAGACCAGTAAGTACTTTTAGTTATTGCCTTTGACATATTACAGTTACATAAAGGTCTCATATAAGGTTGCCAATAGTTCTCTGTTCCTCAGGATATTATTTTCCCATTTTCTTTTTGGAAAGGCATCTTATCTTCAAAACTATGCATGGATATGAGGAATGGTTATCGGGTGGTGAGTGTACTAACAGGCCTTAACAGCCCTGACCAGCCTCACCTGGGGCCTTCCTTCACACCCCTTGCAGATGGGCATAGGGGCTCCATTTCAGCTTAAGCCATGAGCCCCTGCCTGAGCTCTCACAGTTATGCCTGTCTCCAGCTCTGCCACTGCCATGCCTGTGCCTGGCCATGAACCCTACTGATCTGGATCCAGACCTGTGGGCCGATTTCCTAGCTGGGCCTTGACTCAGCCTCATCACCGTGGAACCGTCCAGTAATCACTGGGCTGTGTCTGACTCTGCTTACCATCACCAGGCCTGATCCTGACATGCCAATCAACTTTCTAGCTTGACCTTGGATCCGCCTCATCACCACAAACCTCTCTCATGATCTGGACTTTTGGTTGAACATGACCGCTATCCCCAGTCCTGTCCCACCTGCCTTGGCTGGCAAAGCCCCCATGCCCCCCACCCTTTAAGGAGCAACCTGACAATCCCTTGCTGCAACCTGACAATGACAACTCCACAATTCATTTATAGTTTTTCCTTTTTAAAGACAACTGCAAATGCTACTGAAGTGTCCTTCACAACCTTGTGAGAGGGCCTCATCTCTGTTTTACATTATAAAGGAAATAAAACAGAGCCAGGTTAAGATATTTCTCCAAGGCTGTATATTGTCTGCCACCACCGAAGCTGACTTGCAGCATTGCATTCCTCCTGAATCCCAGGGCTATCGTAACAGAGTGCGAGAAGCAACTTAAGCAAAGACACAGGCTTTGGTAGTATCAAAAATAAATCCAAAACCCTACAGCACTGTGTAACATTAGGAAAGCCACAGATAAAATACTTCTGAGATCTAGATATGAAAAATGAGAACCTAATATTGCTAATATTTGTAAATGCTTTGATGGAAGTCAAAATCATCTAATTAATCACTGTTCTAAAGAACATTGAAGTGCACGACGACTTCATAATAATAACATGAAGTCATTATTGTATAATTTCATTGATTATCTGATTTTCTGTTTCATTGGATCATGTTCCCCAAGTATTTATAATAATAGTAAGAATTAATAATTGCCTTCAACAGAAACTAATTAATTTTGACTTCAAGCCATATCACTGCTACTCAGGTTCTTAATGAGAAAATAATCCTACATTACAGCCAGTATGAAATATTTTCCTTTTTATGTTCATGGCTGATTCAACATGGGCAAAAGATTTTTATGCTGAAGCTAATTTTTTAGTTTCCAATATATCTAGATAAATACTCAAATAGAAAACAGACTACCAAAGGAGAGTTGATGGTTCACCCTGATGCTGAGTCGATACACTCTGACACTGAGTATCTGCCTTCAGAATAAAAAAGGACATCTTTCCTACATGGCACTGAAGGTGCTGAGTAAGGTACAAACCAGTTTGAAAAGACGCATCACAGACAGAAAAATAATGTTCACTGAAGGAAGCTCACCCTGAAAACAAGACATACATATTTTTCCATTGCAATTTATACTTGCTAGCAAGAAGGGCACACATTATTTCTGAAACACATGAAATACCCACCTTGTATAATTTTGACTTTCTGAATGTGAAAGTTCTTTCTATTTTTGTCACATTCTGCAGAGCCATTAAGTGGCATCCATCATTACTTGCTCACTGAGGCATTATACACAGGAGAGAGGAACATTTAAAATGATTTAAACCAAACTTAGAAAGACCCTTGATGGCTTTTGAGTCTTTTAACTTCCAATAGACGTTCTGCCTGTAAAAAAAAAAAAAGGAAGCTATCCCGGCTAAAGCAATCTTGCACATTATTGATTCAGACAACTGGCTTCAAGACAGCAATTTTTAAGTCACACTGCAAAGCTGAAGTAAGTTAAGGGAAAAGTCTCCTCTTAACCTCTGCAAACATTTTTACCATAAATGTAACATTTATCTTGCTATTTGAGAAGAAACTGCACAATTCCAAACCATGTCGTAACTATAAAAACTGTTATCACTTCTGTTACATTAGCAGTCACTTGCCTTAGGAATTTTCACTAAAAGTAAAGAAATCTTTGGGGCTGACCTATTACCATTCACCTGAATGGAAGAGCTTTTCAAAATTCAAGTACTTTTTTGTCCTGAGACACAAACATGTGCTGTACATAATCTTACGCACAGTTTTCATGTCAATACACATCTATGAATAATCATCAAGATGACAATATGAAGATATCAGAAGTTTGGGAAGTTATTTTAAAATGTTTTAGCACTTTATAAATTATTTGGGTTTGCATTTACTATTAGCATAACATGTGCTTTGCAAGGAATTTCAGCCATAAATCAGGATCCTGATGTGCAAGGAATCAGAAAAAACACGGAGCAGAAAACATCTCTGTAGAACTGATTCTATGAACTACAAGCAATACAAGTAGCAAATGAGACTGAAGGCAAACTAGAAAAAACAAGGACGTTGCACTAAAGTTTTCACAAAGCAAAGCAACATTGTCTGTTGATGACAATAAAGCTCAGAATTCAAATGAACAAAGAAATCTAAGGCTTAATTAATAAAACAAATGGATGCTTTTATACACTCAGTGTAAATACAGTGGTGCAGATGAAAGTAGAGTCGCTTTAATCAAATTTTTACACAACACTGGGAAGTAATACCATATATTTTTAACTACCATATATTGTAACTACTACCAGAAAACATCTTCAGTTTCTAAAATTTAGGTTCCAGGGAATATTTTTTATGGAACACAGCAACTCAAATGAACTAAAGCAAGATTGCAGCTTTTGAAGCTTTTGAGATGCATGAGATTTACTCCTTGTATTTTCCATTTACTATATGCCCCATCAAGGTGTTTGAACTCACCAAATGAAGCAACACTTTGGCACAATTATGTGGTACAGAAACCAATAATCTGTTGGTCTGTAGTCGTTAGTTCCTTCCATAGACATTGGGTTTAAAAAAATTCAAGAAACCAATGACAACATTAATATTTAGTATACAAAGGTCTAGAACAGGGGGAAAAAAAAAAGGTAAGCCCCTACAACTGAAAGTCCCTGTCCAATGCTCACAAACTCCCCATGCACAGAACCAATTTTCTTGGCAGTTCCCAAGTTCTGAAAGTACAATCTAGTAACACGGATATAAGGTAAGAGACACGTAATAAATAGTGCAAGTATATCATATAATAGCAAAAACAGCTGCAGAACCGTTAATGATATCAAGGTTTATTTAATAAGGAGGATGTTACCACAATTCAGAAGCAGGCATCTTGGCACAAGAAATCTAATTGAATATCAGGCTGCTTTAAAACTTACCACTACATCATTAGTTTAATTTAAATGGTTTGCAAACAAATTGGAACTCCAAATGAAGGCTGCGAACACAAAGATTAACCCACATATTCCTCCTGAAAAGAACTTAAAGTAGAACGTTGCAATGTTAGGCTTTTGATTCATTTCTATGAAAGGGTGAAATATAGCTCTCTAGTATTCACATTACAGTGAGCATATCTAATTAGCTATTTAGACAGGGTTTTCTTTTGGTTTTTTATGGGGTTTTTTTTTCTTCTCCTTCTGGAAGATTCACCTGTACTCAAATCTTTCCCCTATCCCAGTTGGTTCACTGACCGCTTTCCAGTTGGTTCACTTATGACTGTTTCATCAACTGTAAACAATCACAGATTTCAAAGCATCTTCACAAAACTGCCTTTTATCATTTTCAGAGCTCCACTGTGTCTTAGATGAAACTCCCAAATAAATCTTATTTTAAGCATGAATTCAACCTTTTCTGCCTTAGAAAATACAAAAATCTCCCATTGTTATTCCCTACCTATCCATCTTTCTTCACTTTAAAATCCTTAAAAGAAATTAAATTCTTTCATGCTCGCCTTTCAACAAAATCCCCCAATGGGTGAGTAAGAAGGTTCAGTGCTTGCTATAATATCAACTCACAGCTAGTAAAAATCTCTGTAGCAGGTCAGGAACAATGTGGATAGAAAAGAACAGTGTCCCATTATTACACATTCTCCCATCTTGCTCTCAATTAACACTGCATCATTTTAAAGGGTAACTAAAACTACTTAATTTTCAATTCTGAAAGCATCCTTTTAATTGAAGGCCTAGAAGGCTGATCTTCTTCAGCTATTTTGAATGCCATTTTTGAAAACAGAATCATGGCTCACCCACTGCTTAGGACTTGTGCCATTTCCTGCTAGAACCTGTTTTATCTCAAAATATTTCTCTCACTGTTTGGGACTCCACCTACGCTTACGAAAGGCACTCTACAAGTAGCAAGTCAGTCTCTGCCATCTGACAGTTAAAGACTAGGAAAAGGAGAGGGAAGATGTGGTATTTCCCCCACCACCATCTCCACGGCTGCAATTTCTAGAACAAGAATAGAAATAGTACAAAGAAATTAAGTAATGAAAGAGTGAACAGAAATCTCCCTAGTTTCACTGTAGTACCTCATTCAGAAAGAGTTCTTTCATCATCTTTAGTCCACATAGAAATACTGGCCCACACAGGTCCTAAGCCACTGCCTTCTGGAAGCCTGGAGGCTATACCAGAAAAAGGACTGTTCGGCCATTTGCTTGTTCTTCTGTTTTAAGAACTCATTACTCCAAACAGGTGCATTTGACTCTCTATGTAGCATGATTCCTACATTGAGCAAATCAGTTTAAATCAGCTAATTTCATTAGAACTGGGTTGATTTATTCTAGTTGAGAACTCTGGGCTACCGCTCTTGTTGACAAAATTCTGGTGTTACTTTCTGTTCAGGGGTTAAGCTTTGAAGGTAATTATCGGTTTAGGCCTGCTCAAAAGTCTGGACAGAATTAAAAAAACAAGTGTATTTTTCTTTTGGACTAATATAAAGAACTTACCTCAATTTGCACCATTAATCTCTACAAATGAAAGGATGGGATTTTTCAACCAATGGGGTAAACTCCTGCCAAAGAAAATCACCTACAGCACCTCCAGAAATGCTCTCCTCAGGAGCTTTGAGAAGCTTTGTGCTCTATCTGCACAAACATGGCTTAAAGGCAACATGTGATTTAAGATTTATGTAAATGTTAATTTATTTAGGATAGAATATTCAATGTAATGTTTTCCAATCACCACCTACTTCAGAAGATGCTGCAGAGTCACCTAATTTACTCTTCCATCCCTGGAGACTCAGTGCTTAGTATTCTAGTCTTATACTTCCCAAATGCAAGACTGCTAGTCACTTTGATATGCAAATCTTAGGAGTCAGGAGACAAAAATATCCAAGTTAACAAAAATAAGATTGCTAATTATGTTTCCTATTTACACACATCAGACAAAAAAAAACCACATTTTTTTCAACTGTGCGTTTCTGCAATTGCTAAAGCAAGAAAGTTTCTTTCATAGATAAAATCCTGTTTATTCCAGCTTCAGTTTGCTTGCAAAGCTGACCACTGCCTCCATATATACCTTCAGAGATGCCATTTCAAATTCTGAGCCCTGCTCAGAAAAACAGGTCATGCTAAGCGGTTCTCAGATTGATTCCTTTCAGGTAGGTTAAGCCCCTGTAGTATGTAGATTAACACATTATTGTTCTTTGAACACTTACTCATATTGATGAGATGGAAAAAATAGGTTATCCTTTCACACTCAAGCTCTTCACTCTTAGGACTCAGTTTTCATTGTTTATTCCTCTGAGTCAATAGGCCTGAATTGGTAGGATTCCTGCAACAGACTTCTAGGCCATAAGAAGAAAGAAAAAAAGCCACTAAATTTGCCAAAAAAGATTAATTTGTAATAGACATGAAACAACATGCTCAGATTCAGCCAAACTATTGTTACGCAGACTGCAGATAGAGATGTGTAACTAATACTAGCATAAAGGTCATGCTGTAACAGTTGTCTGGAATAAGGTAAGGAACCCTTGTAAAACACACTAAAAAAACAATCCACCTTTGTCTGCTGTGTCATCCTCCCAAGACTCATTATGGCCTTGCCTTATCACTAAATCCTGCACAGAATACACTCCCACACTCCGTTACAGATACTATGCAAGTTTGGGCCAGGATTTTTCAAAATTGAGAATTTTAAGCAGTATAGAAGTATATAAACTTAAATGACTAATTGCATATAGATTAAATAAGCAATTAAAAGCTTATACTGCTTTTAGCCTTTAGATTACTTTTTTTTCCCCCTTCAGGATAGCCATTCTTGGAAATTTTACTTTCACATAGGACATTTGCTGGTTTCCCATAATTTCTGATGAAGAAACTATAACAACATTTATTTTGACACCATTTGTTTTGCATGTCACAGGGACTTCTAGATAAATGAGTTTGTCACTATAAATGCATTTCTCAACCTCAAGCTTTTGTTTATTTTCTTAAATCATAACAGATTTTCTTCAAACAGGATTTGACAGCAAAATATGAGGAAATCAAGTATAGCAAATAAGTTAGAACTGTACAAACACAGTTCCTGTCATCTATCATGCATTAAAAATACAACTACATACCAAGAAAAATATATTTAATCTTTGCACATTGCAGACAGCCTGATTGAACAGAAAAAAGGGAAAATTACCCATGGGAACATACAGAATCCCAGCTTCTTTAGAATCTGGAAATATGGTCTAACACCTTCCCTAAGATCTATATGGCACCTAACCTTTTATTTTATTCACAGAAGCTCAGATTATTGTATGAACGCATGTCATCCTCCAGAGAAATGAAACCCAACTGAAATGTATGGTAGGACTAGGTGGCATGTGGTACCATTAGCAAACTATACCTGTCTTTGCATCTTAAAAAAGTGATTTAAAATACCATTGGCACACCATCTTTTGTAAATCCCTGTCTCTCCTTTCCCCTGCCACACATAGCTTACAGCCATGAGCCAGTTTCAAAAACTATCTGTGCTCAATAGATCTAAACACAGAAACATGTTCTGCATCTCAGATTACATTCTTATGTGCCTGAATGTGAGTACAGAAGCTTTCATCAACTGTTGATGGCTTCCTTAGACATCTAAATGTTTTCAAATTGTGAAATTTCCCTAGCAGTGTTCGCAATTTCCAAATCCAATGTAAAATTCCTTGGGTTGGGCCAGACAGTGCACAGAAGAAAAACAGCCATGCACAGACATACCAGTCTCACACGGACCCACTTCCAACACCCTCTGAATTGGAGTTGAGTGTGTATGCACTGTTGGAATCTGCTGCCAAAGCAGTCTGTATCAAACTTAAATTTCTTTTAATATTTCTAACGTAGCTGTCTTCTAACCCAATCAAAGTAAAAGTAGTATGTTTCACACCAGAGTATTTTTCAGCCACAGAAGGAAATAGTATGTTTCTCTCTTTAAAAATCTTTCTATTGTATGTGCAGCCAGCTGTGCAAAGGCTGTGGACAGTGCAAGCATCTTGTATAATCACACCTTTATGTTTAATTATTCCAGGTGACATGGAGAAGCACAGTATTAGGGTAAATCACAAAACAGCCCACAGCTTCCATGTATACTTAGGCTTAGCATCAGCAGAACTAACACAGAGTGGAAATCACTTCCCCAGACTGCAGTAACAATTTAGTCCTCAAGTTACTAAGAGGAGACACACACAAAGACTGCAAATATCAAGAATTTTATTAGGACATATATCTGATACACTATCAGATAGTTGTACCAAATAGTTGTATCATCCAGAATAGTTGTACCAAACTATTCAAGTCAGCATCACCGCCCCTAAAAACTGAGTTCTTTCAATTAAAGATGGGAACATGAACAGTTACTACTGTATCCTGTAAGGGGAAAACAGTTAAATTCCTAAGTCCCTGAAGATGGATAAGATGCAATTTATATTGCCCTAAAACATAATAATCAGTTGAGAGATATTATAGATTCTTCTATGCTAGAGGATCTACCAATTGTTCAGCACTTTCAATACTACTACAACAGAAAGTAAAACTAACCTATGTTTACATATGTAAGTAACTCTCAAATTACTATCAGTAGGAAGCCTCAAAGTGTTTTGATTTTTTTTTTCTGATTCTGCTCAATGCATTCTGAACAGGGTGTTTTAACTTCTACATTTAAAACCAGTCAAAAGTAACAGACAAGGCCCAAAAGCGCATTATTAATTGCAACTCCAGATCTGAAAAAAAGATTGCCTGCTCTGCAGAGTCCTTCCAAAGCTTTCCACCATGATCTCTGAAGACCTCTTGCAGTGGCTCCCATACTAAAACACCTTCAGCAATGAACACTAGCCTTACCACGCCTTGTTGACCGATAGCAGAATTAACAATATGCCTCTATTATTCAAAGCTTGTCTATAACAGAAAAAAATTTGTGTCTTGTGGTGGTCTGTGTCTGAAGACAGCTGCATAAGCTCTTCTCATTAAGGTAGAGATAAATCAAAACATATTGCTAATATAATCTGAGGAACATTTTTACATGATCCAGCAGATATCCCATCCCACATGTGTCAGGGGCAAAAGATCAAAAGATCATCTGGGCCTTTCTTACTTGCATATTAGATCATAATTCAAACATAAAAAAGCCCTCCATTATCACAATAATTGGACCTGAGCAGGGGAACAAAACTTTAAGGTGTTTTAAGACACCTGTACGTTTCTTGGAATGCAGTTAGCATTGCATGCAGGGGGAGGAGAGGGGAGCACAGAGCAACAGGAAATCCGTCTTTCATATACAGTCAAGGACACCAAGATTTTGCACCTTGCAAAATCAGCAAGTAAATGGCAAGGCCTAAGTATTTATTTTTAGATGAAGTGTCTGTGTGCCAAAAAAATTCATAGCTCTGCTCTTTCTTCCCCCTGTGTAAGCAAAGAAAGAGGTACTACCATTAACTGGTGTAGTGATGGTATTTTCAGAAGACTTCTCGGCCTCCTTTGTTTAAGGATGTTTCGACAGTAAAAAGTCACCACAGTTGCAAGGAAGATCAGAAATGTTCACAACAAAGGATTCAGCCACTAACAGGAATCACCAGATACCTTTAACTTGATATATATTAGGCAGGCACTGCATTACAAGTACAGTCTTCCAATAATTATTTCCTAAGCAAGGTATTCAACATGCTTGCAAGCCCTTCTGCTACCACCAATGCTTCTTCTTGATTTACTGATCCATAAAACATCAAAAGATAAAACTAAAGTTAGTAAATATATGAAAAAAAGTTTTATCAAGAAAGTGGTATGTACTGCAATTACTTATAATCATCCCATGAAGAGTAAAAGCTTATCCTCTCTAGGTACCTCAGTGGTAGTATTTTGATATGTTAAAAGTGCAAAATTTACTTTGAAATCTGCAACACTATACATGAGCTAAAAATTAAGCACTTCTCTCTGCAAAGGACTGTGTCTTTGCCCTCCCTCCCGCAATACAAATCCTCAGTACAACTGGACTTGGATCACAATTATTTCCTCTTTGAGAAAAGTTTGTTTGCTTCATGTTAACAGTGAATAGGAGTGTAACAGTAGAACCAATGGTGGTGTTAATCAAATTTAGACTCACTCAAAACTAAGAGTCCAACTGTTGAAGACTTATTTTATTATCATCCAGATTAAGGATCAAAAAATAAAGGCCACATTCTTACCTACAGTCCTGTGAATGATATATTTAATGGTCCCAGAAGTGAGCTATAATTTTGCTAAAAAGGTGAAAAAAATTAAATTAATTTCAATTATTTCTAGAAAGAAACTTACATACAACTTGATCTCATCCAAAAAAATGCATACCACTTCTATTAAGTTCACATTAAAAAAAAAAAAGGGAAGAAACTGAAAAAAAGTCTCAAATTTAAGACTTTTTTGTTTGTTATCTGCCCAGGAATGGCACTTGGAAAGAAGTATCTTCTCAGCAGGGAGCTGCTTGTTAGGCAAGGCCACTGACTCATCTAAAAAAGAATAAAAATGACTCATCTGAAAAAAGAATAAAAGATACAGAAACCTATGAAAAAAGAAAAGAATTTTCCAAAGAAATAGATCAATTTTTACAAAAAGATATACTTTTTTTTTTAAGCTAATGAAAGAAAACAAACTGTCAATGAAAAAACAGGTCAGTTAATAACTCTCCTAACACTGACCTCAAAGCATGCAATAGACCTGCTGCACAGCATTGCTCCATCACCAACAGAACTGAAGCTGGAGCTTCTCCATAGCCAAATACCCAGTCTTTTAATTAAAAAGTCACAACAGACTCCTAAATCTCTAAACAGTCCAAGTGTAGAAGGGCAAACAAGTTGTATTGAAAACATCTGGGTTCTGTTAAAACATAATCACCCTGCTGACAAATAGAAAGGGTACAATGTAATGCACATGATAAGAGAATTATTTCTGAAAAAGGTTTTCTCTACCCTAGAAAAAGTTATAATCTGGTCTCTTTGGCAGATGCTAAGACATGATGTTGTTCCTTCAGTAATGACAGTTAATGCTGTGATCACGCTGATAAAACTGACAGTAATCAGAATACATTTACACTCATAAAAGTGGGAAACTTTAGTCTTTAAAACTTTCAGAATCCCATAATGTCCAAACGTAGGTTTGTTTTCCTACAAGAGCCAAGGACACTTAGGTTCTAATACATAGAAGGAATAAAGCTGAAAAAGCATTGAGACATGTTATCATCACATGTCCAGACTTGGATCATGGCAGTTAAAGAAAAGGAACAAAGGATTGTCTTCAGTGAAGCTAGTACCTAATTATATATCTGCCAAAATCAACTGATGCTACACTGGTACAAGAGGCAAATAAAAGATCAGAACTTAGTCCATTGTTAAAAATACCTGCCTTCCACTGCTCGGGACTAGACACCCCAGTACTTTCAGTTCAGATAACCAGTTCCAGAGGAGCACACCTCAGTTTCATAAATTACTTATATAGGCATCATGCCACTTAAAATAATGAAATTCTTTTTCTCCTTGCAAATTTGCCAGAGGCAAAGATGTGAGCCAATCTTCATCTCAAGTGTTCATCTGCATTAACTGCCTTTTGCTATGACTTCATTCTTCATCCAGTTTTAATTTCTAGAACAGTCATTTGAAAGAAATTCCCATTATCTACTCACACATCCAGTCCTCTGAAAAGGGCATTCTGACTTCTTGTTTTTAAAGTCTTTTTGTTATGTAGGGATCACTTCGTATTTTATTCTCAGAAAGCAGGCACATGCACCTGTTTAGCAAATTGATTACAGATTATTTCACTACATATTGATATAACCTCAGATTTAAGGAATGTAATAATTTTAAATACATAATATCCTGAATAGTTAAAAGCTACCCCCAACAAAAGGGAGAGATTTATTTTACAAGTCTGTTTAGCCCACTGCAATCGGAGTCTGCTATTCAGTGCATCTTCTGTCACCAGTCACCTGTTCCAAATTCCTGAGGAAGTGGAGGGTAACAAGGCTTAAGAATTGCAGAAGTCTGTCATTGGGATTACCACTATACTGCTGTTTGTGACTAAGAGCTCTAAGAAAGCTAATTAGAACTTCTACTTTAAAGCAATAGGCTTATTAGCATGAATGAGTAAGTCTGTCATTAGAAAAGAGGAGATACATCAGACTGTGTTCCATTATTCATATTATAATCCTGCAATTTTTTTTTAAAGAGAAAGACACAATTAATTCATGAATTTTAAAAAGAACATACAAAAATGTGGTGGCTTGGCCCCAGCTAGCAGCCAAGCACCCACACAGCCACTTGCTCACACTCTTCCGCTAACAGGACAGGGGAGAAAATAGGAAGAACAAAAGGGAGAGAATTCGAGGGTCGAAACAATGACAGGAAAAATCACTCACCAATTACTGCTGCAAACAAAACAGACTTAACTTGGGGAATTTAACTTAATGGCAGTTAACGTTTTAATTACTGATTCAGGTATTCAGAAACAAAGATGACAAACAGTTAAATAAACACTTACAGAAAACACTTTTCCTCCCCCTTTGCCAGGCTCAACTTCACTCCAGACACATCTTCATCCCCTCACCCCCCTCCAGTCTCCACTCCCTTGTCAACCCTGCAGGTTGCACTCGGTCCCTTCAGGGGCAGTACCTGCCCTGGTGTGGGTTATCCATGTGCCACAGTCCCTTCAAGGATGTTATCAGCTCCACCATGGAGCACCTCCTACTACTCTGGCCTTATTGTTCCTCCTTTCTTAAATACGTTCTCACAGAGGCTTGACCAGCTTCACTGATGGGCTCATACATGTCCTGCAGTGGGTCCATCGTGGAGCCAACTGCACCCAGCACAGGGCAGCCCCTGGCCTCTTCTCACAGTGGCCACCTCTGCAGATCCCTCCCCTCCACCACCACCAAAACCTTGCCATTTATGCCCAATAAAAAATAAACTATTGAGATGATAAAAATTTCTTGAACTCTTCCTTCCTGCCTTTGCAATAGTTCATCTGTATGATTATTGGTTGGAATCCTGGAAGAGCAACTTGCATCTAGAGCCAGCCCCATTTATTCTCTTGGCTCTCCCTGTCTACATCCAGGCGTCCTTCACTGATATAAGCCACATTCTCTGACTTGGTTCCAGCACATTTGCCCTGCCAAGGACAGCAATGACTAAAATCCTACTGAGAAAACAATGAAGCGTGCCTCTATATACAAGTATCCCTCACTCCTTAATTCCAAATTCTAATTTCAAACAGCTCTTAATCATTTGCCAGCTTTCTGCTCAAGGTATGTACCACAAACACTCACAAAATCTTCCTTTTGTAATAAGTTCCCGGATTCACTGATCAGTTACTACACACATTTTATAGCGATTCATTCTTTCCCACCATTTTCTGGGTCACATCACCAGCAGCCTACAAGACAAAAGAGCCTTTGCAATAGCTATGTAATAAAGGTAAAAAGGATTCTTGTGACTGTTAGTGCTGCTGAGGGCTAGGGAAAAACACTACAAAGAACAGCTCTTCCCCAGCATCTGTACTCCACCAGGGTCTACACCTAGGAAACATCCCATAAATCCTCACAAAATGAAGCTCATTTCTTGACCCACTCACACTCTGCAAGTCACGTCTACTCCACGCCCCACACACAACCACGTAAATGGTAAAATTGTATCATTCCTAATTAGTTTCCTGTGGATATAAAAGAGGCATATCCTTTATGCAGCAGTTTGGATTTTGTTATATGTTCACTGCACCAGTGCTTCTGCCCAGCTGACCACAGAAGGTATTCCTATATGCACGTGAAATTAATTAGTCTTATACTAATCCACAATTCCACACTGCAAGGAAAAATAGAAGAAGATGGTATACACTGACAGTACTCAGCTTGAACATAACGCTTTTCACCTTTCTTTTCCAGGGAAACTGCCACAGTCAAAGCTTACTAATCACATAGCCATTCCATGACTTGTCGCCCTGCTTTTGCGGTGCTACAGCAATAGATAATTAGATTTCCCAGCACACACATTATGAATTTGATTGATGCTTTTCCCTGACTCCTCTCGTCAATTCCCCTTGTGCTGCTGGCAAGTCTGTGCAGAATCTGGTCATAGATAAGCAACTGTATTTCAGATCCTCTCAAAGAAAACAGATAGCTGTTGAAGTTTCTTTTTTAAATTTTGCTCTTATTAGAAAAATAAAAAAATAGTTGAAAACTAAGTAAGGGAAACATTTGTTTCAAAGGGGCATTTAAGACTTTTAAAATATTTTTTTTAAATACCTTTTGATTAGGCACAGTAGCAAGGCATAGTTTTCTGGACTTACTTGACAAGTAAAACAGACATATTGCTCCTTTCAGACTTCATCTCACACTCTTCCAATAGGAACACACTGAGCCACACCAAAAGGTACCTGCAGCCCAGTATCATTTTTACAAACTGCCTCACGCCTGCTCCCTGCTCCAACCCCCCTTTGCCCGCCATCAGAAAAGAACACACTGAAGGCAAAACAAGGAGAAGCCATGGAAATCAGCTTAAAAAAACAAGGGCTGATACCAAGTCTTTCTGAGCCAGGGTCCAGTTCCAACTGTCTGGAAGTCAGGGACCTTATGAACCAGTTTCTGTACTTAAAATCACTCGAAATGTTTAGTTTTCATGAATTTATTTAACCTTAAGTAGATTTTTAGCATTTGCACATGCTTTGGGGATGGCATTTCATAGCTTACATGTCATTGAAAAAGTACCTTCTTCTGTTTGAGCTTACCACATTCATTGTACGTTCTGTTACAAAAAAGTACCAATTATACCCTCTTTCCATTGTTTTACAGACCTTTATCAACATCTCATCTTACTCAGCTGTTTTCCAGCCTTTTCAGTCTAGTACAACTAACATGTTGTTCTCTGTTCCTTTCCCAATAATTCCAGACATTCACATTGCTTTTTACCAGTCCATGATGTTTCCATGGAACTGACGTTACTCCTGAGGAGTTAATGGTCAGCTCATGGCTCATTGCTTCATACGCAACATTAGGATTTCCCCATCCATGTGGATCACTTAAACTTCAATGCAGCTCAACATAATCACACATTTTAGCATCCAGTTTCTGGAACTCTTCAGCCTTCACTACTGTAAATTATTTAGTATAATCAGCACTTCTGATTAAACTTTCACTCCTTTACTAAGCCTCTTACACAGATACTGTATTCCCAAACTATAGCCTTTGAGTTCAGTCACTAATGTATTTTCAAAATTCTACAAGACAAACTGCCCGTCCTTATGAGCCTATGTCAATATTCACAGAACTACTCAGTCCAAGGGCTTGTCTGAGCTTAATGTTGTAGCCGATTCAAGGATTAAAGCAAACTCACTGAAGACAAAATAAAGCGATTCATGGATAAGGTATGTGGATTCAAGTCCTGTGAGCCCCATAGAAATTAAGAATGCTGGTGGGTAAGAAGTCATATTTGGCACAGTGTACCAGGATCATTTTTCACACAAATTAACCTGACTCAGAAAAAAAAAAAAAAAAAAAAGATTTCTGAGATAAAAAATACTCAAGTGTGAATGATGAAATAAAGTGGTCTATTATTTTTGTCATGAACCATAATAAAATTTTTGCGCAGGAATACTGTTCAAACAGGACTTGTTGTAAAATCAGTTTGACTGTAACCAGTTCTAGCATCTAAGAAACAGAATCACAAAACTCAATTTAGATCAGCTACCACACTGAATTGGTCAACTTAGGCAATCTACATGCCAGAACAAGAAAACCAACAGAACTAGATTCACATTTTTTATAAACTTAAAACTGAAGCAAAGCACAGGAAAGCAAAAAAGCCCCAACAGCTCTCTTGTAACACTTTCAGTCAGAATCAAAGTTATCTAACCATTTAGACTGCACAATTAGAACAAAACAGTGTTTTAAATTGGCCTATGAAAATAACCTCCCTGCAAGACGTAAGAAAATAATCACAAAAATAGAATGACTTTGCAACTATCATAGTAGAGTCTTCTGTGCATACTTCAATGTTACATTAAATTCTTACCTCTAACAGGGTCTCAAAAGAATCCACAGTGCAGATCCAAAGAGAAATTTGTCATCTCGGCACTGGGCAATTCTTTCAGACCTCGTAAGTGGGTCACGTGGGTTTGGGCTACAGGTATCTAACTTAATCTAACTGTAATACTGAGAGAAAACTAAAATACCGCAGAAAGGAAATTCCCTGCCCATTGA